>NW_027052829.1:0-133424 GCF_011386835.1 Chrysemys picta bellii | reverse complement strand
AGATTGGTTTGACATGATTTGTTCTTCACAAATCCATGCTGGCTGTTCCCTATCACCTTACCACCTTCCAAGTGTTTGCAGATGATTTCCTTAATTACTTGCTCCATTATCTTCCCTGGCACAGAAGTTAAACTCACTGGGGTCTGTAGTTTCCTGGGTTGTTTTTATTTCCCTTTTTATAGATGGGCACTATATTTGCCCTTTTCCAGTCTTCTGGAATCTCTCCCGTCTCCCATGATTTTCCAAAGATAATAGCTAGAGGCTCAGATACCTCCTCTATTAGCTCCTTGAGTATTCTAGGATGCATTTCATCAGGCCCGGGTGACTTGCAGGCATCTAACTTTTCTAAGTGATTTTTAACTTGTTCTTTTTTTATTTTATCTGCTAAACCTACCCCCTTCCCATTAGCATTCACTATGTTAGGCATTCCTTCAGACTTCTCGGTGAAGCCCGAAACAAAGAAGTCATTAAGCATCTCCGCCATTTCCAATCCATTGTCTCTATTTTGCTGTTCTCCCTTCTACCCTTCCTTAGAATTGCAAACTCTATGATTTCATGATCACTTTCACCCAGGCTGCCTTCTACTTTCAAATTCTCAACGAGTTCCTCCCTATTTGTTAAAATCAAGTCTAGAACAGCTTCCCCCCTAGTAGCTTTTTCAACCTTCTGAAATAAAAAGTTGTCTCCAATGCAGTCCAGGAATTTGTTGGATAGTCTGTGCCCCGCTGTGTTATTTTCCCAACATATAGCCGGATAGTTGAAGTCCCCCATCACCACCAAATCTTGGGCTTTGGATGATTTTGTTAGTTGCTTAAAAAAAGCCTCATCCACCTCTTCCACCTGGTTAGGTGGCCTGTAGTAGACTCCTAGCATGACATCTCCCTTGTTTTTTACCCCTTTTAGCCTAACCCAGAGATACTCAACACTTCCGTCTCCTATGTCCATCTCTACCTCAGTCCAAGTGTGTACATTTTTAATATACAAGGCAACACCTCCTCCCTTTTTCCCCTGTCTATCCTTCCTGGGCAAGCTGTACCCATCCACACCAACATTCCAATCATGTGTATTATCCCACCGAGTTTCACTGATGCCAACAATGTCATAGTTGTATTTATTTATTAGCACTTCCAGTTCTTCCTGCTTATTCCCCATACTTCTCGCATTTGTATATAGGCATCTAAGATACTGGTTTGATCTTTCCTCCCAGTTTTGTCCTGACCCTCCTTTCTCTCTGACAATATAGCCCACACTCCCTCTCGTTTTTGACCCATCTCCCCGGTCTCCATGTTCCCCACTTACCTGTGGGCTTTGCTCACCTGTCCCCGTCGAACCTAGTTTAAAGCCCTCCTCACTAGGTTAGCCAGTCTGTGTCCAAAGGTACTAATAACTTGAGCTGTGGTTTGGAGGTGGAACAGCTGTCAAGGGCACTGAGGGGGAGATAGCAGGAGCTCATCCTTCAAGGAGGGGGGTTGGCACTGGAGGTTACTAGAAAGGACAAGAAGACTCCATTCTGGGGTTCAGGAGGTGAATTTATCCCTCAGTGGTGGGCAGGTGATGGGTGGAAGTAGTGCTGGTTCCAGGTGCCCTTAATTCCCGCTGATTCCTCGGGCGTTTGAGTCTCTGACAGGTTCTCATTCCCTTGCAGCAGGAGGACGTCACGGCCAAAAGTGATGCACCAGCTCCGCATCATCCGGCACTTGCGCCAGATTCCTGAGACACTGCAGGGGCTGTGCCTCTGAGGCCATCAGCAACTCCCGCTCCCTGCTGCAGGTACTGCTCTGGCTCACTGTAAATGGGGAGCTAGTGGAAGGGGAAATGGAGCCCCCTGGCACTCACTAAAAGGGAAAGTGGTGGATTCTCCATCTCTTGATGTCATTGAAGGAAGACTAGATGCCTTTCTGCAATGTGTGTGCCCAAAAAGTAACTATTGTACTATACAGCAAGCCTATGGTATGCAAGGGGTTAGATGAGATGCTCTAAAGGTCTCTTCTGGCCATAAAGTCCCCTAATATTGGAAACACTGAGTGTAGCATTGGGAGCAGCCTCTGATGTTTTACCGTCTAGCCGGCTTGCTTCCTAGAATGAACAGGCATTGAGTGGGGTGATCCACAGAGAGTAGCTGAAACCTTCAAAGTGTCAGCCCAGAACAGGACATTAGCACTTCCGGGGAAGGGTGGGTGTGGCAGTGATATCACAAAGGCCTTTTGCAGGACGTCAGCCTATTGGTCAAAGGTGTTAGGGAGGTGGTGACCTCCGAGAGAGATGCTGACATCAGCCTGGCAGGACAGGAGCACAGGGCCAGGGAAACCTCAGAGATCCCTGTGGCTTTGCTTCAGCAAGTCTCCTTCTCGAGGTCTCTCTTTGAGGACTGAGAGAGTGTTAGGGTTGACGTATGTGAGTGTGAGCAGGAGCCTCTTTCGAGTTTTCTCCTTTGCTTTTGACGGATTTTACTAGAAAACAGACGTCCCTATTTAGAAGGTAAGAGCCTCCAAGAGGTTTTGGAACCTGCTCAGTCTGATCCATCTGGTGCCAGCTGAATTCTAGGCATGGAAAACAGTAGTTTAAGATGGCAGAATTTTATTCCCTCCCTGGGATTTTGTCCCGTAGAATCACTGGGGACATTAGGGTTTGTCCTTTTCGTTTTACCTTTTCCTCCATCCCTCCTTCCTTTCTCTTCATCTCTTACTTCTTTTGTCCTTTCTCCTGTTCCCCTTTCACCACCAGGAGTGGTGTGTGTGTGTGTGTTGTGTTGCTGGGGGTGCTCTTCACCTCCCCTTGTGGGGAGTTCATCCAAAACTGTATGGTTGAAATAGTGCTTGGACTCCACTGACACTAGATGCTGCCATCCTGTGGCTTAGCATTAGTGTCTGGGATGACTTGGGGCAAGATCTCAACCTCCCCTCAACCCACTTCACTTCTGGCAGAATCCCTCCTGCCCCCCCGCTAGAGCCGCCTCGATGCCCAACCTGGTTGGGGGTGCAGAAGAGGGTTCTGATAACTTGAGGTTTGGTTTGGAGGTGGAACAGCTGTGAAGAACACTGAGGGGGAGGTAGCAGGAGCTAATCCTAAAAGGAGGGGGGTTGACACTGGAGGATACTAGAAAGGACAAGAAGACTCCATTCTGGGGTTCAGGAGGTGAATTCATCCCTCAGCGGTGGGCAGGTGGTGGGTGGAAATACTGCTGGTTCCAGGTGCCCTTAATTCCCCCTGATTCCTCGGGACCTTTGAGTCTCTGACAGGTTCTCGTTCCCTTGCAGCAGGAGGACGTCACGGCCAAAGTGATGCACCAGCTCCGCATCATCCGGCACTTGTGCCAGGTGTCTGAGACACTGCAGGGGCTGTTCCTCTGAGGCCTTCAGCAACTCCCGCTCCCTGCTGCAGGTACTGCTCTGGCTCACTGTAAATGGGGAGCTAGTGGAAGGGGAAATGGAGCCCCCTGGCACTCACTAAAAGGGAAAGTGGTGGATTCTCCATCTCTTGATGTCATTGAAGGAAGACTAGATGCCTTTCTGCAATGTGTGTGCCCAAAAAGTAACTATTGTACTATACAGCAAGCCTATGGTATGCAAGGGGTTAGATGAGATGCTCTAAAGGTCTATTCTGGCCATAAAGTCCCCTAATTTTGGAAACACTGAGTGTAGCATTGGGAGCAGCCTCTGATGTTTTACCGTCTAGCCGGCTTACTTCCTAGAATGAACAGGCATTGAGTGGGGTGATCCACAGAGAGTAGCTGAAACCTTCAAAGTGTCAGGCCAGCAGCAGGACATTAGCACTTCCGGGGAAGGGTGGGTGTGGCAGTGATATCACAAAGGCCTTTTGCAGAACGTCAGCCTATTGGTCAAAGGTGTTAGGGAGGTGGTGACCTCCGAGAGAGATGCTGACATCAGCCTGGCAGGACAGGAGCACAGGGCCAGGGAAACCTCAGAGACCCCTGTGGCTTTGCTTCAGCAAGTCTCCTTCTCGAGGTCTCTCTTTGAGGACTGAGAGAGTGTTAGGGTTGACGTATGTGAGTGTGAGCAGGAGCCTCTTTCGAGTTTTCTCCTTTCCTTTGACGGATTTTACTAGAAAACAGACGTCCCTATTTAGAAGGTAAGAGCCTCCAAGAGGTTTTGGAACCTGCTCAGTCTGATCCATCTGGTGCCAGCTGAATTCTAGGCATGGAAAACAGTAGTTTAAGATGGCAGAATTTTATTCCCTCCCTGGGATTTTGTCCCGTAGAATCACTGGGGACATTAGGGTTTGTCCTTTTCGTTTTACCTTTTCCTCCATCCCTCCTTCCTTTCTCTTCATCTCTTACTTCTTTTGTCCTTTCTCCTGTTCCCCTTTCACCACCAGGAGTGGTATATGTGCAGCAGGAGGACGTCACGGCCAAAGTGATGCACCAGCTCCACATCATCCGGCACTTGCACCAGGTGCCTGAGACACTGCAGGGGCTGTTCCTCTGAGGCCTTCAGCAACTCCCGCTCCCTGCTGCAGGTACTGCTCTGGCTCACTGTAAATGGGGAGCTAGTGGAAGGGGAAATGGAGCCCCCTGGCCCTCACTAAAAGGGAAAGTGGTGGATTCTCCATCTCTTGATGTCATTGAATGAAGACTAGATGCCTTTCTGGAATGTGTGTGCCCAAAGAGTAACTATTGTACTATACAGTAAGCATATGATATGCAGCGGGTTAGATTAGATGCTCTAAAGGTCTCTTCTGGCCATAAAGTGTAGTAATTTTGGAAACACGGAGTGTAGCATTGGGAGCAGCCTCTGATGTTTTACTGTCTAGCCGGCTTGCTTCCTAGAATGAAGATGCATTGAGTGGGGTGATCCACAGAGAGTAGCTCAAACCTTCAAAGTGTCAGGCTAGTAGCAGGACATTAGCACTTTAGGGTTTGGTTGGGTGTGGCAGTGACATCACAAAGGCCTTTTGCAGGACGTCAGCCTATGGGTCAAAGGTGTTAGGGAGGTGGTGACCTCCGAGAGAGATGCTGACATCAGCCAGGCAGGACAGGAGCTTAGGGCCAGGGAAACCTCAGAGACCCCTGTGGCTTTCATAGAATCATAGAATCATAGAATATCAGGGTTGGAAGGGACCTCAAGAGGTCATCTAGTCCAACCCCCTCCTCAAAGCAGGACCAATTCCCAACTAAATCATCCCAGCCAGGGCTTTGTCAAGCCGGGCCTTAAAAACCTCCAAGGAAGGAGACTCCACCACCTCCCTAGGTAACGCATTCCAGTGCTTCACCACCCTCCTAGTGAAATAGTGTTTCCTAATATCCAACCTGGACCTCCCCCACTGCAACTTGAGACCATTGCTCCTTGTTCTGTCATCTGCCACCACTGAGAACAACCGAGCTCCATCCTCTTTGGAACCCCCCTTCACGTAGTTGAAGGCTGCTATCAAATCCCCCCTCATTCTTCTCTTCTGGAGACTAAACAATCCCAGTTCCCTCAGCCTCTCCTCAAAAGTCATGTGCTCCAGACCCCTAATCATTTTTGTTGCTCTCCGCTGGACTCTTTCCAATTTTTCCACATCCTTCTTGTAGTGTGGGGCCTGTCGGAGAAAAACAGAGTTCTCACTATTTGTTTAGGTACAGCAAGTCAGATGCTTTATTAACTCTCACAATTGCCCAGAGGGAGAGAGCTAAGCACGTCTCTCCCAGGTAACTAATTACAGCAAGCATTTATACCTTTCATTACAGAAATAACGAGGGACAGCTGCGTTTTGTTTATACATAGGCCATCTTGATATCTCATTTCTTCACTTGTTTTGACTCTTGCCAACATACAATATTTTCTATACCTTATCTACACAAGGTCTTCTACACCTTATCTATACCAGGTCATAATGACTTCTTACACAGTTCTTTCTCACCCACCTCACACATTCCTCGCTTCTACAAATCTCGCGTTATTAGGGTTACTGTTAGCCTAACTCTTGCTAACGCACTGTCATTCATTGCATCCCCTTCCTGTCAGCTCTTTCTCTGCTTCCACAGGCCCAAAACTGGACACAGTATTCTAGATGAGGCCTCACCAATGTCGAATAAAGGGGAACGATCACGTTCCTCGATCTGCTGGCAATGCCCCTACTTATACAGCCCAAAATGCCGTTAGCCTTCTTGGCAACAAGAGCACACTGTTGACTCATATCCAGCTTCTCGTCCACTGTGACCCCTAGGTCCTTTTCTGCAGAACTGCTACCTAGCCATTCGGTCCCTAGTCTGTAGCAGTGCATGGGATTCTTCCGTCCTAAGTGCAGGACTCTGCACTTGTCCTTGTTGAACTTCATCAGGTTTTTTTTGGCCCAATCCTCTAATTTGTCTAGGTCCCTCTGTATCCGATCCCTACCCTCTAGCGTATCTACCACGCCTCCTAGTTTAGTGTCATCTGCAAACTTGCTGAGAGTGCAGTCCACACCATCCTCCAGATCATTAATAAAGATATTAAACAAAACCGGCCCCAGGACCGACCCTTGGGGCACTACTCCGCTTGAAACCGGCTGCCGACTAGACATGGAGCCATTGATCACTACCCGTTGAGCCCGACGATCCAGCCAGCTTTCTATCCACCTTACAGTCCATTCATCCAGCCCATACTTCTTTAACTTGGTGGCAAGAATACTGTGGGAGAGCGTATCAAAAGCTTTGCTAAAGTCAAGGAATAACACATCCACTGCTTTCCCCTCATCCACAGAGCCAGTTATCTCATCGTAGAAGGCAATTAGGTTAGTCAGGCACGACTTCCCCTTGGTGAATCCATGCTGACTGTTCCTGATCACTTTCCTCTCCTCTAAGTGTTTCATCATTGATTCCTTGAGGACCTGCTCCATGATTTTTCCAGGGACTGAGGTGAGGCTGACTGGCCTGTAGTTCCCCGGATCCTCCTCCTTCCCTTTTTTAAAGATGGGCACGACATTAGCCTTTTTCCAGTCATCCGGGACCTCCCTCGATCGCCATGAGTTTTCAAAAATAATGGCTAATGGCTGTGCAATCTCATCCGCCAAGTCCTTTAGCACCCTCGGATGCAGCGCATCCAGCCCCATGGAGTTGTGCACGTCCAGTTTTTCTAAATAGTCCCGAACCACTTCTTTCTCCACAGAGGGCTGGTCACCTTCTCCCCATATTGTGCTGCCCAGTGCAGCAGTCTGGGAGCTGACCTTGTTCGTGAAGACAGAGGCAAAAAAAGCATTGAGTACATTAGCTTTTTCCACATCCTCGGTCACTAGGTTGCCTCCCTCATTCAGTAAGGGGCCCACACTTTCCTTGACTTTCTTCTTGTTGCTAACATACCTGAAGAAACCCTTCTTGTTACTCTTAACATCTCTTGCTAGCTGCAACTCCAAGTGTGATTTGGCCTTCCTGATTTCACTCCTGCATGCCTGAGCAATATTTTTATACTCCTCCCTGGTCATTTGTCCAATCTTCCACTTCTTGTAAGCTTCTTTTTTGCGTTTAAGATCAGCAAGGATTTCACTGTTTAGCCAAGCTGGTCGCCTGCCATATTTACTATTCTTTCTACACATCGGGATGGTTTGTTCCTGCAACCGCAATAAGGATTCTTTAAAATACAGCCAGCTCTCCTGGACCCCTTTGCCCTTCATGTTATTCTCCCAGGGGATCCTGCCCATCTGTTCCCTGAGGGAGTCAAAGTCTGCTTTTCTGAAGTCCAGGGTCCATATTCTGCTGCTCTCCTTTCTTCCTTGTGTCAGGATCCTGAACTCGACCATCTCATGGTCACTGCCTCCCAGGTTCCCATCCACTTTTGCTTCCCCTACTAATTCTTCCCTGTTTGTGAGCAGCAGGTCAAGAAAAGCTCTGCCCCTAGTTGGTTCCTCCAGCACTTGCACCAGGAAATTGTGCCCTACACGTTCCAAAAACTTCCTGGATTGTCTGTGCACCGCTGTATTGCTCTCCTAGCAGATATCAGGGTGATTAAAGTCTCCCATGAGAACCAGGGCCTGCGATCTAGCAACTTCTGCTAGTTGCCAGAAGAAAGCCTCGTCCACCTCATCCCCCTGGTCTGGTGGTCTATACCAGACTCGAACCACGACATCCCCCTTGTTGTTCACACTTCTCAACTTTATCCAGAGACTCTCAGGTTTTTCTACAGTTTCATACCGGACCTCTGAGCACTCATACTCCTCTCTTACATACAATGCAACTCCCCCACCTTTTCTGCCCTGCCTGTCCTTCCTGAACAGTTTATATCCATCCATGACAGTACTCCAGTCATGTGAGTTATCCCACCAAGTCTCTGTTATTGCTTCAGCAAGTCTCCTTCTCGAGGTCTCTCTTTGAGGACTGAGAGAGTATTAGTGTTCACATGTGTGAGTGCGAGCAGGAGCCTCTTTGGAGTTTTCTCCTTTCCTTTGACGGATTTTACTAGAAAACAGACCACCCTATTTAGAAGGTAAGAGCCTGCAAGAGGTTTTGGAAGCTGCTCAGTCAGGTCCATCTGGTGCCAGCTGAATTCTAGGCATGGAAAACACTAGTTTAAGGTGGCAGAATTTTATTCCCTCTGTGGGATTTTGTCCCGTAGAATCACAGGGGACATTAGTGTTTCTCATTTTCGTTTTACCTTTTCCTCCATCCCCCCTTCCTTTCTCTTCATATCTTACTTCTTTTGTCCTTTCTCCTGTTCCCCTTTCACCACCAGGAGTGGTGTGTGTGTGTGTGTGTGTTTGTGTGTGTGTTGCTGGGGGTGCTCTTCACCTCCCCTTGTGGGGAGTTCATCCAAAACTGTATGGTTGAAATAGTGCTTGGACTCCACTGACACTAGATGCTGCCATCCTGTGGCTTAGCATTAGTGTCTGGGATGACTTGGGGCAAGATCTCAACCTCCCCTCAACCCACTTCACTTCTGGCAGAATCCCTCCTGCCCCCCCGCCAGAGCCGCCTCGATGCCCAACCTGGTTGGGGGTGCAGAAGAGGGTTCTGATAACTTGAGGTTTGGTTTGGAGGTGGAACAGCTGTGAAGAACACTGAGGGGGAGGTAGCAGGAGCTAATCCTACAAGGAGGGGGGTTGGCACTGGAGGATACTAGAAAGGACAAGAAGACTCCATTCTGGGGTTCAGGAGGTGAATTCATCCCTCAGCGGTGGGCAGGTGGTGGGTGGAAATACTGCTGGTTCCAGGTGCCCTTAATTCCCCCTGATTCCTCGGGACCTTTGAGTCTCTGACAGGTTCTCGTTCCCTTGCAGCAGGAGGACGTCACGGCCAAAGTGATGCACCAGCTCCGCATCATCCGGCACTTGCGCCAGGTGCCTGAGACACTGCAGGGGCTGTTCCTCTGAGGCCTTCAGCAACTCCCGCTCCCTGCTACAGGTACTGCTCTGGCTCACTGTAAATGGGGAGCTAGTGGAAGGGGAAATGGAGCCCCCTGGCCCTCACTAAAAGGGAAAGTGGTGGATTCTCCATCTCTTGATGTTATTGAATGAAGACTAGATGCCTTTCTGGAATGTGTGTGCCCAAAGAGTAACTATTGTACTATACAGTAAGCCTATGATATGCAGCGGGTTAGATTAGATGCTCTAAAGGTCTCTTCTGACCATAAAGTCTACTAATTTTGGAAACACTGAGTGTAGCATTGGGAGCAGCCTCTGATGTTTTACTGTCTAGCCCGCTTGCTTCCTAGAATGAGGATGCATTGAGTGGGGTGATCCACAGAGAGTAGCTCAAACCTTCAAAGTGTCAGGCCAGTAGCAGGACATTAGCACTTAAGGGTTTGATTGGGTGTGGCAGTGATATCACAAAGGTCTTTTGCAGGACCTCAGCATATTGGTCAAAGGTGTTAGGGAGGTGGTAACCTCAGAGAGAGATGCTGCCATCAGCGAGGCAGGACAGGGGCGCATGGCCAGGGAAACCTCAGAGACCCCTGTGGCTTTGCTTCAGCAAGTCTCCTTCTCGAGGTTTCTCTTGAGGACTGAGAGAGTATTAGGATTCACGTATTTGAGTGAGAGCAGGAGCCTCTTTCGAGTTGTCTCCTTTCCTTTTACTGATTTTACTAGAAAACAGACATCCCTGTTTAGAAAGTAAGAGCCTCCAAGAGGTTTTGGAACCTGCTCAGTCTGATCCATCTGGTGCCAGCTGAATTCTAGGCATGGAAAACACTAGTTCAAGGTGGCAGAATTTTAATCCCTCCCTGTAATTTTGTCTGGTAGAATCACTGGGGACATTAGGGTTTGTCCTTTTCGTTTTACCTTTACCTCCATCCCTCCTTCCTTTCTCTTTATCTCTTACTTCTTTTGTCCTTTCTCTTGTTCCCCTCCCACCACCAGGAGTGGTATATATATATATGTGTGGGTGTGTGTGTGTGTGTGTGTGGGTGTGGGTGTGTGTGTGTTGCTGGGGGTGCTCTTCACCTCCCCTTGTTGGGAGTTGATCCAAAACTGTATGGTTGAAATAGTGCTTGGAATCCACTGACACTAGATGCTGGCATTGTGTGGTTTAGCATTAGTGTCTGGGATGACTTGGGGCAAGATCTCAACCTCCCCGCAACCCACTTCACTGCTGCCAGAATCCCACCTGCCCCCCCTGCTAGAGCCGCCTCCCTGCCCAACCTGGGTGGGGGTGGAGAAGAGGGTTCTGATAACTTGAGCTGTGGTTTGGAGGTGGAACAGCTGTCAAGGGCACTGAGGGGGAGGTAGCAGGAGCTCACCCTACAAGGACGGGGGTTGGCACTGGAGATTACTAGAAAGGAGAAGACGACTCCATTCTGGGGTTCAGGAGGTGAATTCATCCCTCAGTGGTGGGCAGGTGCTGGGTGTAAATACTGCTGGTTCCAGGTGTTCTTAATTGCCCCTGATTCCTCGGGGCTTTTGAGTCTCTGACAGGTTCTCGTTCCCTTGCAGGAGGAGGACGTCACGGCCAAAGTGATGCACCCGCATCATCCGCCACTTGCGCCAGGTGCCTGAGACACTGCAGGGGCTGCGCCTCTGAGGCCTTCAGCAACTCCCGCTCCCTGCTGCAGGTACTGCTCTGTCTCCCTGTAAATGGCGAGCTAGTGGAAGGGGAAATGGAGCCCCCTGGCACTCACTAAAAGGGAAAGTGATGGATTCTCCATCTCTTGATGTCATTGAATGAAGACTAGATGCCTTTCTGGAATGTGTGTGCCCAAAAAGTAACTATTGTACTATACAGGAGGCCTATGATATGCAGGGGCTTAGATGAGATGCTCTAAAGGTCTCTTGTGACCATAAAGTCTACTAATTTTGGAAACACTGAGTGTAGCATTGGGAGCAGCCTCTGATGTTTTACTGTCTAGCCGGCTTGCTTCCTAGAATGAAGACGCATTGAGTGGGGTGATCCACAGAGAGTACCTGTGTCAAGGCTGTATCCCCACTTTGAAGTTTAGGGTACAAATGTAGGGGCCTGAATGAAAACTTCTAAGCTTAACCACCATCCCAAGGCTAATTTCCTCCCCTGGGTAGCCTTGAGAAACCTTTCAGCAATTCCCTGGTGAATACAGATTCAACCCCCTTGGATCTAAAAGAAGGAGAAATTAACCATTCCCCTCCTTCCTCCCACCAACTCCTGGTGAATCAAGATCCAAACTCCTTGGATCTTAAAACAAGGAAAAATCAATCAGGTTCTTAAAAATAAGGCTTTTAATTAAAGAAAAAGGTAAAAATCATCTCTGTAAAATCAGTATGGAAATTAACCTTACAGGGTAATCAAACTTAAAGAGCTCAGAGGACTCCCCTCTAGTCTTAGGTTCAAAGTACAGCAAACAAAGATAAACACTCTAGTAAAAGGTACATTTACAAGTTGAGAAAACAAAGGAAAACTAACACGCCTTGTTTGAAATAGGAGAGACTTGTTTAGAAAGATATGGAGAACCTGGATTGATGTCTGGTCCCTCTCAGTCCCGAGGGCGAACACCCACACAAACAAAGAACACAAACAAAAGCCTTCCCCTCCCCAAGATTTGAAAGTATCTTGTCCCCTTATTGGTCCTTTAGGTCAGATGCCAGCCAGGTTACCTGAGCTTCTTAACCCTTTAGAGGGAAAAGGATTTTGGAGTCTCTGGCCAGGAGGATTTTATAGTACTGTACACAGGACAGCTGTTACCCTTCCCTTTATAGTTATGACAACCTCAAACCTTCAAAGTGTCAGGCCAGCAGCAGGACATTAGCACTTCAGGGTTTGGTTGGGTGTGTCAGTGACATCAGAAAGGCCTTTTGCAGGATGTCAGCTTATTGGTCAAATGTGTTAGGGAGGTGGTGACCTCCGAGAGAGATGCTGACATCAGCCTGGCAGGACAGGAGCACAGGGCCAGGGAAACCTCAGAGACCCTGTGGCTTTGCTTCAGCAAGTCTCCTTCTCGGGGTCTTTCTTTGAGGACTGAGAGAGTATTAGGGTTCACGTACGTGAGTGCGTGCAGGAGCCTCTTTCGAGTTTTCTCCTTTCCTTTTACTGATTTTACTAGAAAACAGACGTCCCTATTTAGAAGGTAAGAGCCTCCAAGAGGTTTTGGAACCTGCTCAGTCTGATCCATCTGGTGCCAGCTGAATTCTAGGCATGGAAAACAGTAGTTTAAGATGGCAGAATTTTATTCCCTCCCTGGGATTTTGTCCCGTAGAATCACTGGGGACATTAGGGTTTGTCCTTTTCGTTTTACCTTTTCCTCCATCCCTCCTTCCTTTCTCTTCATCTCTTACTTCTTTTGTCCTTTCTCCTGTTCCCCTTTCACCACCAGGAGTGGTGTGTGTGTGTTTGTGTGTTTGTGTGTGTGTTGCTGGGGGTGCTCTTCACCTCCCCTTGTGGGGAGTTCATCCAAAACTGTATGGTTGAAATAGTGCTTGGACTCCACTGACACTAGATGCTGCCATCCTGTGGCTTAGCATTAGTGTCTGGGATGACTTGGGGCAAGATCTCAACCTCCCCTCAACCCACTTCACTTCTGGCAGAATCCCTCCTGCCCCCCCGCTAGAGCCGCCTCGATGCCCAACCTGGTTGGGGGTGCAGAAGAGGGTTCTGATAACTTGAGGTTTGGTTTGGAGGTGGAACAGCTGTGAAGAACACTGAGGGGGAGGTAGCAGGAGCTAATCCTACAAGGAGGGGGGTTGGCACTGGAGGATACTAGAAAGGACAAGAAGACTCCATTCTGGGGTTCAGGAGGTGAATTCATCCCTCAGCGGTGGGCAGGTGGTGGGTGGAAATACTGCTGGTTCCAGGTGCCCTTAATTCCCCCTGATTCCTCGGGACCTTTGAGTCTCTGACAGGTTCTCGTTCCCTTGCAGCAGGAGGACGTCACGGCCAAAGTGATGCACCAGCTCCGCATCATCCGGCACTTGCGCCAGGTGTCTGAGACACTGCAGGGGCTGTTCCTCTGAGGCCTTCAGCAACTCCCGCTCCCTGCTGCAGGTACTGCTCTGGCTCACTGTAAATGGGGAGCTAGTGGAAGGGGAAATGGAGCCCCCTGCCACTCACTAAAAGGGAAAGTGGTGGATTCTCCATCTCTTGATGTCATTGAAGGAAGACTAGATGCCTTTCTGCAATGTGTGTGCCCAAAAAGTAACTATTGTACTATACAGCAAGCCTATGGTATGCAAGGGGTTAGATGAGATGCTCTAAAGGTCTATTCTGGCCATAAAGTCCCCTAATTTTGGAAACACTGAGTGTAGCATTGGGAGCAGCCTCTGATGTTTTACCGTCTAGCCGGCTTACTTCCTAGAATGAACAGGCATTGAGTGGGGTGATCCACAGAGAGTAGCTGAAACCTTCAAAGTGTCAGGCCAGCAGCAGGACATTAGCACTTCCGGGGAAGGGTGGGTGTGGCAGTGATATCACAAAGGCCTTTTGCAGAACGTCAGCCTATTGGTCAAAGGTGTTAGGGAGGTGGTGACCTCCGAGAGAGATGCTGACATCAGCCTGGCAGGACAGGAGCACAGGGCCAGGGAAACCTCAGAGACCCCTGTGGCTTTGCTTCAGCAAGTCTCCTTCTCGAGGTCTCTCTTTGAGGACTGAGAGAGTGTTAGGGTTGACGTATGTGAGTGTGAGCAGGAGCCTCTTTCGAGTTTTCTCCTTTCCTTTGACGGATTTTACTAGAAAACAGACGTCCCTATTTAGAAGGTAAGAGCCTCCAAGAGGTTTTGGAACCTGCTCAGTCTGATCCATCTGGTGCCAGCTGAATTCTAGGCATGGAAAACAGTAGTTTAAGGTGGCAGAATTTTATTCCCTCCCTGTAATTTTGTCTGGTAGAATCACTGGGGACATTAGGGTTTGTCCTTTTCGTTTTACCTTTTCCTCCATCCCTCCTTCCTTTCTCTTTATCTCTTACTTCTTTTGTCCTTTCTCCTGTTCCCCTTTCACCACCAGGAGTGGTATATGTGCAGCAGGAGGACGTCACGGCCAAAGTGATGCACCAGCTCCACATCATCCGGCACTTGCGCCAGGTGCCTGAGACACTGCAGGGGCTGTTCCTCTGAGGCCTTCAGCAACTCCCGCTCCCTGCTGCAGGTACTGCTCTGGCTCACTGTAAATGGGGAGCTAGTGGAAGGGGAAATGGAGCCCCCTGGCCCTCAGTAAAAGGGAAAGTGGTGGATTCTCCATCTCTTGATGTCATTGAATGAAGACTAGATGCCTTTCTGGAATGTGTGTGCCCAAAGAGTAACTATTGTACTATACAGTTAGCCTATGATATGCAGCGGGTTAGATTAGATGCTCTAAAGGTCTCTTCTGACCATAAAGTCTACTAATTTTGGAAACACTGAGTGTAGCATTGGGAGCAGCCTCTGATGTTTTACTGTCTAGCCCGCTTGCTTCCTAGAATGAGGATGCATTGAGTGGGGTGATCCACAGAGAGTAGCTCAAACCTTCAAAGTGTCAGGCTAGTAGCAGGACATTAGCACTTTAGGGTTTGGTTGGGTGTGGCAGTGATATCACAAAGGCCTTATCCTGGACCTCAGCCTATGGGTCAAAGGTGTTAGGGAGGTGGTTACCTGAGAGAGAGATGCTGACATCAGCCAGGCAGGACAGGAGCGCAGGGCCAGGGAAACCTCAGAGACCCCTTTGGCTTTGCTTTAGCAAGTCTCCTTCTCGAGGTCTCCCTTTTTAGGACTCAGAGAGTATTAGGGTTCAAGTATGTGAGTGCGAGGAGGAATCTCTTTCGAGTTTCTCCTTTTATTGATTTTACTAGAAAACAGACGTGCCTGTTGAGAAGGTAAGAACCTTGGAGAGGTTTTTAACCTGCTCAGTCTGCAGTCTGATCCATCTGGTGCCAGCTGAATTCTAGGCATGGAAAACACTAGTTCAAAGTGGCAGAATTTTATAGCCCACCTGGGATTTTGTGCCGTAGAATCACTGGGGACATTAGGGTTTGTCCTTTTTGTTTTACCTTTTCCTCCATCCCTCCTTGCTTTCTCTTGTTCCCCTCCCACCACCAGGAGTGGTGTGTGTGTGTGTGTGTGTTGCTGGGGGTGCTCTTCACCTCCCCTTGTGGGAAGTTGACACTGCAAGGGCTGTGCCTCTGTGGACATCAGCAACTCCCACTCCCTGCTGCAGGTACTGCTCTGGCTCACTGTAAATGGGGTGCTAGTGGAAGGGGAAATGGAACCCCCTGGCCCTCATTAAAAGGGAAAGTGGTGGATTCTCCATCTCTTGATGTCATTGAATGAAGACTAGATGCCTTTCTGGAATGTTTGTGCCCAAAGAGTAACTATTGTACTATACAGGAAGCCTATGATATGCAGGGGCTTAGATTAGATGCTCTAAAGGTCCCTTGTGGCCATAAAGTCTACAAATTTTGGAAACACCGAGTGTAGCATTGGGAGCAGCCTCTGATGTTTTACTGTCTAGCCCACTTGCTTCCTAGAATGAAGACGCATTGAGTGGGGTGATCCACAGAGAGTAGCTCAAACCTTCATAGTGTCAGGCCAGCAGCAGGACATTAGCACTTAAGGGTTTGATTGGTGGCAGTGATATCACAAAGGTCTTTTGCAGGACCTCAGCATATTGGTCAAAGGTGTTAGGCAGGTGGTAACCTCACAGAGAGATGCTGCCATCAGCGAGGCAGGACAGGGGGGCATGGCCAGGGAAACCTCAGAGACCCCTGTGGCTTTGCTTCAGCAAGTCTCCTTCTCGAGGTTTCTCTTGAGGACTGAGAGAGTATTAGGGCTGACGTATGTGAGTGAGAGCAGGAGCCTCTTTCGAGTTGTCTCCTTTCCTTTTACTGATTTTACTAGAAAACAGACGTCCCTGTTAAGAAGTTAAGAGCCTCGGAGAGGTTTGTAACCTTTTCAGTCTGATCCACCTGGTGCCAGCTGAATTCTAGGCATGGAAAACACTAGCTCAAGGTGGCAGAATTTTATTCCCTCCCTGGGATTTTGTCCTGTGGAATCACTGGGGACATTAGGTTTTGTCCTTTTCGTTTTACCTTTTCCTCCATCCCTCCTTCCTTTCTCTTCATCACTTACTTCTTTTGTCCTTTCTCCTGTTCCCCTCCCACCACCAGGAGTGTGTGTGTGTGTGTGTGTGTGTGTGTTTGTGTGTTGTTGGCGGTGCTCTTCACCTCCCCTTGTGGAAAGTTGATCCAATACTGTGAGGTTGAAATAATGCTTGGACTCCACTGACACCTGTGGCTTAACATTACTGTCTGCGATGACTTGGGGCAAGGTCTCAACCTCCCCGCAACGCACTTTTCTGCTTTCAGAATCCCACCTGCCCCCCCTGTTAGAGCCGCCTCCCTGCCCAACCTGGGTGGGGGTGGAGAAGAGGGTTCTGATAACTTGAGCTGTGGTTTGGAGGTGGAACAGCTGTCAAGGGCACTGAGCTGGAGGTAGCAGGAGCTCATCCTACAAGGAGTGGGGTTGGCACTGGAGGTTACTAGAAAGGACAAGAAGACTCCATTCTGGGGTTGAGGAGGTGAATTGCTCAAAGGTGTTAGGGAGGTGGTGACCTCAGAGAGAGATGCTGACATGAGCCAGGCATGACAGGAGCCCAGGGCCAGGGAAACCTCAGAGACCCCTGTGGTTTTGCTTCAGCAAGTCTCCTTCTCGAGGTCTCTCTTTGAGGACTGACAGAGTATTAGGGTTCACGTATGTGAGTGGGAGCAGGAGCCTCTTTCGAGTTTTCTCCTTTCCTTTTACTGATTTTACTAGAAATTAGTTAGAAGCAACAAAGCACATTTGGGGATTTTTCGATGGTTGGGGTCTCTGGTGATTGGTTCCATATAAGATGGGGAAAAAAAAATGGAGTCTCCTTCCTTGGAGGTTTTTAAGGCCCGGCTTGACAAAGACCTGGCTGGGATGATTTAGCTGGGAATTGGTCCTGCTCTGAGCATGGGGTTGGACTAGATGACTTCTTGAGGTCCCTTCCAACTCTGATATTCTATGATTCTATGATTCTATGAAAACAGACTTCCCTGTTGAGAAGGTAAGAGCCTCCAAGAGGTTTTGGAACCTCCACAGTCTGATCCATCTGGTGCCAGCTGAATTCTAGGCATGGGAAACACTAGTTCAAGGTGGCAGAATTTTATTCCGTCCCTTGGATTTTATCCCGTAGAATCACTAGGGATATTAGCGTTTGTCCTTTTCATTTTACCTTTTCCTCCATCCCTCCTTCCTTTTTCTTCATCTCTTACTTCTTTTGTCCTTTCTCTTGTTCCCCTCCCACCACCAGGAGTGGTGTGTGTGTGTGTGTCTGTGTGTGTATTGCTGGGGGTTCTCTTCACCTCTCCTTGTGGGAAGTTCCTCTAAAACTGTGGGGTTGAAATAGTGCTTGGACTCCACTGACACAAGATGCTGCCATCCTGTGTCTTAGCATTAGTGTCTGGGATGACTTGGGGCAAGATCTCAACCTCCCCTCAACCTCTTCACTTCTGGCAGAATTCCTTCCGGCCCCCCCGCTAGAGCCGCCTCCATGCCCAACCTGGTTGGGGGTGGAGAAGAGGGTTCTGATAACTTGAGGTTCGGTTTGGAGGTGGAACAGCTGTCAAGAACACTGAGTGGGAGGAAGCAGGAGCTCACCCTAGAAGGAGGGGGGTTGGCACTGGAGGTTACTAGAAAGGACAAGAAGACTCCATTCTGGGGTTCAGGAGGTGAATTCATCCCTCAGTGGTGGGCAGGTGCTGAGTGGAAATACTGCTGGTTCCAGGTGCCCTTAATTCCCCCTGAGTCCTCGGGGCGTTTGAGTCTCTGACAGGTTCTCGTTCCCTTGCAGGAGGAGGACGTCACGGCCAAAGTGATGCACCCGCATTATCCGACACTTGCGCCAGGTGCCTGAGACACTGCAGGGGCTGCGCCTCTGAGGCCTTCAGCATCTCCTGCTCCCTGCTGCAGGTACTGCTCTGTCTCCCTGTAAATGGCGAGCTAGTGGAAGGGGAAATGGAGCCCCCTGGCCCTCACTAAAAGGGAAAGTGGTGGATTCTCCATCTCTTGATGTCATTGAATGAAGACTAGATGCCTTTCTGGAATGTGTGTGCCCAAAAAGTAACTATTGTACTATACAGGAGGCCTATGATATGCAGGGGCTTAGATGAGATGCTCTAAAGGTCTCTTGTGGCCATAACGTCTACAAATTTTGGAAACACTGAGTGTAGTATTGGGAGCAGCCTCTGATGTTTTACTGTCTAGCTAGCTTGCTTCCTAGAATGAAGACGAATTTTGTGGTGTGATCCACAGAGCGTAGCTCAAACCTTCAAAGTGTCAGGCAAGCAGCAGGACATGAGCACTTTAGGGTTTGGTTGGGTGTGGCAGTGATATCACAAAGGCTTTTTCAAGGACCTCAGCGTACTGGTCAAAGGTGTTAGGGAGGTGGTGACCTCAGAGAGAGATGCTGTCTTCAGCCAGGGAGGACAGGGGCTTACGACCAGGGAAACCTGAGAGACCCCTGTGGCTTTGCTTCAGCAAGTCTGCTTCTCGAGGTTTCTTTTTGAGGACTGAGAGAGTATTAGGGTTCACGTATTTAAGTGCGAGCAGGAGCCTCTTTCGAGTTTTCTCCTTTCCTTTTACTGATTTTACTTGAAAATTAGAAGGTAAGAGCCTCCAAGAGGTTTTGGAACCTGCTCAGTCTGATCCATCTGGTGCCAGCTGAATTCTCGGCATGGAAAACAGTAGTTTAAGGTGGCAGAATTTTATTCCCTCCCTGGAATTTTGTCCCGTAGAATCACTGGGGACACTAACAGGGGGAATTAAGGGAACCTGGAACCTGTGATTCTACGGGACAAAATCCCACAGAGGGAATAAAATTCTGCCACCTTAAACTAGTGTTTTCCATGCCTAGAATTCAGCTGGCACCAGATGGACCTGACTGAGCAGCTTCCAAAACCTCTTGGAGGCTCTTACCTTCTAAATAGGGACGTCTGTTTTCTAGTAAAATCCGTCAAAGGAAAGGAGAAAACTCCAAAGAGGCTCCTGCTCGCACTCACACATGTGAACACTAATACTCTCTCAGTCCTCAAAGAGAGACCTCGAGAAGGAGACTTGCTGAAGCAATAACAGAGACTTGGTGGGATAACTCACATGACTGGAGTACTGTCATGGATGGATATAAACTGTTCAGGAAGGACAGGCAGGGCAGAAAAGGTGGGCGAGTTGCATTGTATGTAAGAGAGGAGTATGAGTGCTCAGAGGTCCGGTATGAAACTGTAGAAAAACCTGAGAGTCTCTGGATAAAGCTGAGAAGTGTGAACAACAAGGGGGATGTCGTGGTTGGAGTCTGGTATAGACCACCAGACCAGGGGGATGAGGTGGACGAGGCTTTCTTCTGGCAACTAGCAGAAGTTGCTAGATCGCAGGCCCTGGTTCTCATGGGAGACTTTAATCACCCTGATATCTGCTAGGAGAGCAATACAGCGGTGCACAGACAATCCAGGAAGTTTTTGGAACGTGTAGGGCACAATTTCCTGGTGCAAGTGCTGGAGGAACCAACTAGGGGCAGAGCTTTTCTTGACCTGCTGCTCACAAACAGGGAAGAATTAGTAGGGGAAGCAAAA
This sequence comes from Chrysemys picta bellii, assembly GCF_011386835.1. Lineage (NCBI taxonomy): Eukaryota > Metazoa > Chordata > Testudines > Emydidae > Chrysemys > Chrysemys picta. Next base: position 113,505 of record NW_027052829.1, on the reverse strand, counting down.
GTGGATGGGAACCTGGGAGGCAGTGACCATGAGATGGTCGAGTTCAGGATCCTGACACAAGGAAGAAAGGAGAGCAGCAGAATATGGACCCTGGACTTCAGAAAAGCAGACTTTGACTCCCTCAGGGAACAGATGGGCAGGATCCCCTGGGAGAATAACATGAAGGGCAAAGGGGTCCAGGAGAGCTGGCTGTATTTTAAAGAATCCTTATTGCGGTTGCAGGAACAAACCATCCCGATGTGTAGAAAGAATAGTAAATATGGCAGGCGACCAGCTTGGCTAAACAGTGAAATCCTTGCTGATCTTAAACGCAAAAAAGAAGCTTACAAGAAGTGGAAGATTGGACAAATGACCAGGGAGGAGTATAAAAATATTGCTCAGGCATGCAGGAGTGAAATCAGGAAGGCCAAATCACACTTGGAGTTGCAGCTAGCAAGAGATGTTAAGAGTAACAAGAAGGGTTTCTTCAGGTATGTTAGCAACAAGAAGAAAGTCAAGGAAAGTGTGGGCCCCTTACTGAATGAGGGAGGCAACCTAGTGACCGAGGATGTGGAAAAAGCTAATGTACTCAATGCTTTTTTTGCCTCTGTCTTCACGAACAAGGTCAGCTCCCAGACTGCTGCACTGGGCAGCACAATATGGGGAGAAGGTGACCAGCCCTCTGTGGAGAAAGAAGTGGTTCGGGACTATTTAGAAAAACTGGACGTGCACAACTCCATGGGGCTGGATGCGCTGCATCCGAGGGTGCTAAAGGACTTGGCGGATGAGATTGCACAGCCATTAGCCATTATTTTTGAAAACTCATGGCGATCGAGGGAGGTCCCGGATGACTGGAAAAAGGCTAATGTCGTGCCCATCTTTAAAAAAGGGAAGGAGGAGGATCCGGGGAACTACAGGCCAGTCAGCCTCACCTCAGTCCCTGGAAAAATCATGGAGCAGGTCCTCAAGGAATCAATGATGAAACACTTAGAGGAGAGGAAAGTGATCAGGAACAGTCAGCATGGATTCACCAAGGGGAAGTCGTGCCTGACTAACCTAATTGCCTTCTACGATGAGATAACTGGCTCTGTGGATGAGGGGAAAGCAGTGGATGTGTTATTCCTTGACTTTAGCAAAGCTTTTGATACGCTCTCCCACAGTATTCTTGCCACCAAGTTAAAGAAGTATGGGCTGGATGAATGGACTGTAAGGTGGATAGAAAGCTGGCTGGATCGTCGGGCTCAACGGGTAGTGATCAATGGCTCCATGTCTAGTCGGCAGCCGGTTTCAAGCGGAGTAGTGCCCCAAGGGTCGGTCCTGGGGCCGGTTTTGTTTAATATCTTTATTAATGATCTGGAGGATGGTGTGGACTGCACTCTCAGCAAGTTTGCAGATGACACTAAACTAGGAGGCGTGGTAGATACGCTAGAGGGTAGGGATCGGATACAGAGGGACCTAGACAAATTAGAGGATTGGGCCAAAAAAAACCTGATGAAGTTCAACAAGGACAAGTGCAGAGTCCTGCACTTAGGACGGAAGAATCCCATGCACTGCTACAGACTAGGGACCGAATGGCTAGGTAGCAGTTCTGCAGAAAAGGACCTAGGGGTCACAGTGGACGAGAAGCTGGATATGAGTCAACAGTGTGCTCTTGTTGCCAAGAAGGCTAACGGCATTTTGGGCTGTATAAGTAGGGGCATTGCCAGCAGATCGAGGAACGTGATCGTTCCCCTTTATTCGACATTGGTGAGGCCTCATCTAGAATACTGTGTCCAGTTTTGGGCCTGTGGAAGCAGAGAAAGAGCTGACAGGAAGGGGATGCAATGAATGACAGTTCGTTAGCAAGAGTTAGGCTAACAGTAACCCTAATAACGCGAGATTTGTAGAAGCGAGGAATGTGTGAGGTGGGTGAGAAAGAACTGTGTAAGAAGTCATTATGACCTGGTATAGATAAGGTGTAGAAGACCTTGTGTAGATAAGGTATAGAAAATATTGTATGTTGGCAAGAGTCAAAACAAGTGAAGAAATGAGATATCAAGATGGCCTATGTATAAACAAAACGCAGCTGTCCCTCGTTATTTCTGTAATGAAAGGTATAAATGCTTGCTGTAATTAGTTACCTGGGAGAGACGTGCTTAGCTCTCTCCCTCTGGGCAATTGTGAGAGTTAATAAAGCATCTGACTTGCTGTACCTAAACAAATAGTGAGAACTCTGTTTTTCTCCGACAGGCCCCACACTACAAGAAGGATGTGGAAAAATTGGAAAGAGTCCAGCGGAGAGCAACAAAAATGATTAGGGGTCTGGAGCACATGACTTTTGAGGAGAGGCTGAGGGAACTGGGATTGTTTAGTCTCCAGAAGAGAAGAATGAGGGGGGATTTGATAGCAGCCTTCAACTACGTGAAGGGGGGTTCCAAAGAGGATGGAGCTCGGTTGTTCTCAGTGGTGGCAGATGACAGAACAAGGAGCAATGGTCTCAAGTTGCAGTGGGGGAGGTCCAGGTTGGATATTAGGAAACACTATTTCACTAGGAGGGTGGTGAAGCACTGGAATGCGTTACCTAGGGAGGTGGTGGAGTCTCCTTCCTTGGAGGTTTTGAAGGTCCGGCTTGACAAAGCCCTGGCTGGGATGATTTAGTTGGGAATTGGTCCTGCTTTGAGGAGGGGGTTGGACTAGATGACCTCTTGAGGTCCCTTCCAACCCTGATATTCTATGATTCTATGATTCTATGAAAGCCACAGGGGTGTCTGAGGTTTCCCTGGCCCTAAGCTCCTGTCCTGCCTGGCTGATGTCAGCATCTCTCTCGGAGGTCACCACCTCCCTAACACCTTTGACCAATAGGCTGAGGTCCTGAAAAGGCCTTTGTGATGTCACTACCACACCCACCCATCCCCGGAAGTGCTAATGTCCTGCTGCTGGCCTGACACTTTGAAGGTTTGAGCTACTCTGTGTGGATCACCCCACTCAATGCGTCTTCATTCTAGGAAGCAAGCCGGCTAGACACTAAAACATCAGGGGCTGCTCCCAATGCTACACTCAGTGTTTCCAAAATTAGGAGACTTTATGGCCACAAGAGACCTTTAGAGCATCTCATCTAACCCTCTGCATATCATAGGCTTCCTGTAGAGCACAACAGTTACTTTCTTAGAAAACACATTCCAGAAAGGCATCTAGTCTTCATTAAATGACATCAAGAGATGGAGAATCCACCACTTTCCCATTTAGTGAGTGCCAGGGGGCTCCATTTCCCCTTCCACTAGCTCCCCATTTACAGTAAACCAAAGCAGTACCTGCAGCAGGGAGCGGGAGTTGCTGAAGGCGTCAGAGGCACAGCCCCTGCAGTGTCTCAGGCACCTGGCGCAAGTGATGGATGATGCGGAGCTGGTGCATAGCTTTGGCCGTGACGTCCTCCTGCTGCAAGGGAACGAGAACCTGTCAGAGACTCAAACGCCCCGAGGAATCAGGGGGAATTAAGGGCACCGGGAATCAGCAGTATTTCCACTCAGCACCTGCCCACCACAGAGGGATGAATTCACCTCCTGAACCCCAGAATGGAGTCTTATTGTCCTTTCTAGTAACCTCCAGTGCCAAATCCCCTCCTTGAAGGGTGAGCTGCTGCTACCTCCCTCTCAGTGCCCTTGACAGCTGTTCCACCACCAAACCACAGCTCAAGTTATCAGAACCCTCTTCTCCACCCCCACCCAGGTTGGCCAGGGAGGCGGCTCTAGCAGGGGTGGCAGGTGGGATTCTGCCAGCAGTGAAGTGGGTTGCGGGGAGGTTGAGATCTTGCCCCAAGTCATCCCAGACACCAATGCTAATCCACACGATGGCAGCATCTAGTGTCCGTGGAGTCCAAGCACTATTTCAACCACACAGGTTTGGATGAACTCCCCACAAAGGGAGGTGAAGAGCACCCCCAGCAACACACACACACACAAAAACCACTCCCGGTGGTGGGAGGGGAACAGGAGAAAGGACAAAAGAAGTAAGAGATGAAGAGAAAGGAAGGAGGGAGGGAGGAAAAGGTAAAACGAAAAGGACAAACACTAATGTCCCCAGTGATTCTACGGGACAAAATCACAGGGAGGGAATAAAATTCTGCCACCTTGAACTAGTGTTTTCCATGCCTAGAATTCAGCTGGCACCAGGTGGATCAGACTGAACAGGATACAAACCTCTCCGAGGCACTTACTTTCCTCAAAGAGAGACCTCAAGGAGGAGACTTGCTGAAGCAAAGCCAGAGGGGTCTCTGAGCTTTCCCTGGCCCTCATGTCAGCATCTCTCTCTGATGTCAGCATCTCTCTCTGAGGTCACCACCTCCCTAACACATTTGACCAATAAGCTGACGTCCTGCAAAAGGCCTTTGTGATGTCACTGCCACACCCAACCAAACCCTGAAGTGCTAATGTCCTGGTGCTGGCCTGACACTTTGAAGGTTTGAGCTACTCTGTGTGGATCACCCCAGTCAATGCGTCTTCATTCTAGGAAGCAAGCCGGCTAGACAGTAAAACATCAGAGGCTGCTCCCAATGCTACACTCCGTGTTTCCAAAATTACTACACTTTATGGCCAGAAGAGACCTTTAGAGCATCTAATCTAAGCCCCTGCATATCATGGGCTTCCTGTATAGTACAATAGTTACTTTTTGGGCACAAACATTCCAGAAAGGTATCTAGTCTAAATTAAATGACATTAAGAGATGGAGAATCCATCACTTTCCCTTTTAGTGAGTGCCAGGGGATCCATTTCCCCTTCCACTAGCTCCCCATTTACAGTGAGCCAGAACAGTACCTGCAGCAGGGAGCGGGAGTTCCTGAAGGCCTCAGAGGCGCAGCCCCTGCAGTGTCTCAGGCACGTGGCGTAAGTGCAGGATGATGCGGAGCTGGTGCATCATTTTGGCCCTGACGTCCTCCTGCTGCAAGGGAACGAGAACCTGTCAGAGACTCAAAGGCCCGGAGGAATCAGGGGGAATTAAGGGAACCTGGAACCAGCAGTATTTCCACCCAGCACCTGCCCATCAATGAGAGATGAATTCACCTCCGGAACCCCAGAATGGACTCTTCTTGTCCTTTCTAGAAACCTCCAGAGCTAACCCCCCTCCTTGTAGGGTGAGCTCCTGCTACCTCCTGCTCAGTGCCCTTCACAGACATTCCACCTCCAAACCACAGCTAAAGTCATCAGAACCCTCTTCTCCACCCCGACACAGGTTGGGCTGGGAGGCGGCTCTAACAGGGTGTGCAGGAGGGATTCTGACAGCAGTGAAGTGGGTTGCAGGGAGGTTGAGATCTTGACCCAAGTCATCCCAGACACTAATGCTAAGTCACACAATGGCAGCATCTACTGTCAGTGGGGTCCAAGCACTATTTCAACCCCACAGTTTTGGATCAACTCCCCACAAGGGGAGGTGAAGAGAACCAACAGCACCACACACACACACACACACACACACACACACACAACACTCCTGGTGGTGGGAGGGGAACAAGAGACAGGACAAAAGAAGTAAGAGATGAAGAGAAAGGAAGGAGGGATGGAGGAAAAGGTAAAACGAAAAGGACAAACCCTAAAGGGGGAATTACCTTTTCCTCCATCCCCCCTTCCTTTCTCTTCATCTCTTACTTCTTTTGTCCTTTCTCCTGTTCCCCTTTCACCACCAGGAGTGTGTGTGTGTGTGTGTGTGTGTGTGTGTGTGTGTGTGTGTGTGTGTTGCAGGGGGTGCTCTTCACCTCCCCTTGTGGGGAGTTCATCCAAAACTGTATGGTTGAAAGAGTGCTTGGACTCCTCTGACACTAGATGCTGCCATCCTGTGGCTTAGCATTAGTGTCTGGGATGACTTGGGGCAAGATCTCAACCTCCCCTCAACCCACTTCACTTCTGGCAGAATCCCACCTGCCCCCCCGCTAGAGCCGCCTCGATGCCCAACCTGGTTGGGGGTGCAGAAGAGGGTTCTGATAACTTGAGGTTTGGTTTGGAGGTGGAACAGCTGTGAAGAACACTGAGGGGGAGGTAGCAGGAGCTAATCCTACAAGGAGGGGGGTTGGCACTGGAGGATACTAGAAAGGACAAGAAGACTCCATTCTGGGGTTCAGGAGGTGAATTCATCCCTCAGCGGTGGGCAGGTGGTGGGTGGAAATACTGCTGGTTCCAGGTGCCCTTAATTCCCCCTGATTCCTCGGGGCCTTTGAGTCTCTGACAGGTTCTCATTCCCTTGCAGCAGGAGGACGTCACGGCCAAAGTGATGCACCAGCTCCGCATCATCCGGCACTTGCGCCAGGTGCCTGAGACACTGCAGGGGCTGTTCCTCTGAGGCCTTCAGCAACTCCCGCTCCCTGCTGCAGGTACTGCTCTGGCTCACTGTAAATGGGGAGCTAGTGGAAGGGGAAATGGAGCCCCCTGGCCCTCACTAAAAGGGAAAGTGGTGGATTCTCCATCTCTTGATGTCATTGAATGAAGACTAGATGCCTTTCTGCAATGTGTGTGCCCAAAAAGTAACTATTGTACTATACAGTAAGCCTATGATATGCAGCGGGTTAGATTAGATGCTCTAAAGGTCTCTTCTGACCATAAAGTCTACTAATTTTGGAAACACTGAGTGTAGCAATGGGAGCAGCCTCTGATGTTTTACTGTCTAGCCCGCTTGCTTCCTAGAATGAGGATGCATTGAGTGGGGTGATCCACAGAGAGTAGCTCAAACCTTCAAAATGTCAGGCCAGTAGCAGGACATTAGCACTTTAGGGTTTGGTTGGGTGTGGCAGTGATATCACAAAGGCCTTATCCTGGACCTCAGCCTATGGGTCAAAGGTGTTAGGGAGGTAGTTACCTGAGAGAGAGATGCTGACATCAGCCAGGCAGGACAGGAGCGCAGGGCCAGGGAAACCTCAGAGACCCCTTTGGCTTTGCTTTAGCAAGTCTCCTTCTCGAGGTCTCCCTTTTTAGGACTCAGAGAGTATTAGGGTTCAAGTATGTGAGTGCGAGGAGGAACCTCTTTCGAGTTTCTCCTTTTATTGATTTTACTAGAAAACAGACGTGCCTGTTGAGAAGGTAAGAACCTTGGAGAGGTTTTTAACCTGCTCAGTCTGCAGTCTGATCCATCTGGTGCCAGCTGAATTCTAGGCATGGAAAACACTAGTTCAAGGTGGCAGAATTTTATAGCCCACCTGGGATTTTGTGCCGTAGAATCACTGGGGACATTAGGGTTTGTCCTTTTCGTTTTACCTTTTCCTCCATCCCTCCTTGCTTTCTCTTGTTCCCCTCCCACCACCAGGAGTGGTGTGTGTGTGTGTGTTGCTGGGGGTGCTCTTCACCTCCCCTTGTGGGAAGTTGACACTGCAAGGGCTGTGCCTCTGTGGACATCAGCAACTCCCACTCCCTGCTGCAGGTACTGCTCTGGCTCACTGTAAATGGGGTGCTAGTGGAAGGGGAAATGGAACCCCCTGGCCCTCACTAAAAGGGAAAGTGGTGGATTCTCCATCTCTTGATGTCATTGAATGAAGACTAGATGCCTTTCTGGAATGTGTGTGCCCAAAGAGTAACTATTGTACTATACAGGAAGCCTATGATATGCAGGGGCTTAGATTAGATGCTCTAAAGGTCTCTTGTGGCCATAAAGTCTACTAATTTTGGAAACACTGAGTGTAGCATTGGGAGCAGCCTCTGATGTTTTACTGTCTAGCCCACTTGCTTCCTAGAATGAAGATGCATTGAGTGGGGTGATCCACAGAGAGTAGCTCAAACCTTCATAGTGTCAGGCCAGCAGCAGGACATTAGCACTTGATTGGTGGCAGTGATATCACAAAGGTCTTTTGCAGGACCTCAGCATATTGGTCAAAGGTGTTAGGGAGGTGGTGACCTCAGAGAGAGATGCTGCCATCAGCGAGGCAGGACAGGGGCGCATGGCCAGGGAAACCTCAGAGACCCCTGTGGCTTTGCTTCAGCAAGTCTCCTTCTCGAGGTTTCTCTTGAGGACTGAGAGAGTATTAGGATTCACGTATTTGAGTGAGAGCAGGAGCCTCTTTCGAGTTGTCTCCTTTCCTTTTACTGATTTTACTAGAAAACAGACATCCCTGTTTAGAAAGTAAGAGCCTCCAAGAGGTTTTGGAACCTGCTCAGTCTGATCCATCTGGTGCCAGCTGAATTCTAGGCATGGAAAACACTAGTTCAAGGTGGCAGAATTTTAATCCCTCCCTGTAATATTGTCTGGTAGAATCACTGGGGACATTAGGGTTTGTCCTTTTCGTTTTACCTTTTCCTCCATCCCTCCTTCCTTTCTCTTTATCTCTTACTTCTTTTGTCCTTTCTCTTGTTCCCCTCCCACCACCAGGAGTGGTATATATATATGTGTGTGTGTGTGTGTGTGTGTGTGTGTGTGTTTGTGTGTGTGTTGCTGGGGGTCCTCTTCACCTCCCCTTGTTGGGAGTTGATCCAAAACTGTATGGTTGAAATAGTGCTTGGACTCCACTGACACTAGATGCTGCCATCGTGTGGTTTAGCATTAGTGTCTGGGATGACTTGGGGCAAGATCTCAACCTCCCCGCAACCCACTTCACTGCTGCCAGAATCCCACCTGCCCCCCCTGCTAGAGCCGCCTCCCTGCCCAACCTGGGTGGGGGTGGAGAAGAGGGTTCTGATAACTTGAGCTGTGGTTTGGAGGTGGAACAGCTGTCAAGGGCACTGAGGGGGAGGTAGCAGAAGCTCACCCTACAAGGACGGGGGTTGGCACTGGAGATTACTAGAAAGGAGAAGACGACTCCATTCTGGGGTTCAGGAGGTGAATTCATCCCTCAGTGGTGGGCAGGTGCTGGGTGTAAATACTGCTGGTTCCAGGTGTTCTTAATTGCCCCTGATTCCTCGGGGCATTTGAGTCTCTGACAGGTTCTCGTTCCCTTGCAGGAGGAGGACGTCTCGGCCAAAGGGATGCACCAGCTCCGCATCATCTGGCACTTACGCCATGTGCCTGAGACACTGCAGGGGCTGTTCCTCTGAGGCCTTAGCAACTCCCTCTCCCTGCTGCAGGTACTGCTCTGGCTCACTGTAAATGGGGAGCTAGTGGAAGGGGAAATGGAGCCCCCTGGCACTCACTAAAAGGGAAAGTGGTGGATTCTCCAACTCTTGATGTCATTGATTGAAGACTAGATGCCTTTCTGGAATGTGTGTGCGGAAAAAGTAACTTTTGTACTATACTGGAAGCCTATGATATGGAGGGGGTTAGATGAGATGCTCTAAAGGTCTCTTCTGGCCATAAAGTGTATTAATTTTGGAAACACTGAGTGTAGCATTGGGAGCAGCCTCTAATGTTTTACTGTCTAACCGGCTTGCTTCCTAGAATGAAGACGCATTGAGTGGGGTGATCCACAGAGAGTAGCTCAAACCTTCAAAGTGTCAGGCCAGCAGCAGGATATTAGCACTTCAGGGGATGGGTGGGTGTGGCAGTGACATCACAAAGGCCTTTTGCAGGAGCTCAGCCTATTGGTCAAAGTTGTTAGGCAGGTGGTGACCTCAGAGGGAGATGCTCACATCAGCCAGGCAAAACAGGGGCGCAGGGCCAGGGAAACCTCAGAGACCCCTGTGGCTTTGCTTCAGCAAGTCTCCTTCTCGAGCTCTCTTTGAGGACTGAGAGAGTATTAGGGTTCACATATGTGAGTGTGAGCAGGAGCCTCTTTTGAGTTTTCTCCTTTCCTTTTACCCATTTTACTAGAAAACAGAAGTCCCTGTTGAGAAAGTAAGTGCCTCGGAGAGGTTTGTAACCTGTTCAGTCTGATCCACCTGGTGCCATCTGAATTCTAGGCATGGAAAACACTAGTTTAAGGTGGCAGAATTTTATTCCCTCCCTGGGATTTTGTCCCGTAGAATCACTGGGGATATTAGGAAAACAACAAGGAGTCTGGTGGCACCTTAAAGACTAACAGATTTATTTGGGCATAAGCTTTCGTGAGTAAAAACCTCACTTCTTCGGATGCATAGAGTGAAAGTTACAGATGCAGGCATTATATACTGACACATGGAGAGCAGGGAGTTACTTCACAAGTGGAGAACCAGTGTTGACAGGGCCAATTCAAAAATCAGGGTGGATGTAGTCCACTCCCAATAATAGATGAGGAGGTGTCAATTCCAGGAGAGGAAAAGCTGCTTCTGTAGTGAGCCAGCCACTCCCAGTCCCTATTCAAGCCCAGATTAATGGTGTTGAATTTGCAAATGAATTTTAGTTCTGCTGTTTCTCTTTGAAGTCTGTTTCTGAAGTTTTTTTGTTCAATGATAGTGACTTTTAAATCTGTAATAGAATGACCAGGGAGATTGAAGTGTTCACATACTGGCTTATGTATGTTACCATTCCTGATGTCCGACATGGGGACATTAGGGTTTGTCCTTTTCGTTTTACCTTTTCCTCCATCCCTCCTTCCTTTCTCTTCATCTCTTACTTCTTTTGTCCTGTCTCTTGTTCCCCTCCCACCACCAGGAGTGTTGTGTGTGTGTGTGTGTGTGTGTGTGTGTGTGTGGTGCTGTTGGTTCTCTTCACCTCCCCTTGTGGGGAGTTGATCCAAAACTGTGGGGTTGAAATAGTGCTTGGACCCCACTGACAGTAGATGCTGCCATTGTGTGACTTAGCATTAGTGTCTGGGATGACTTGGGTCAAGATCTCAACCTCCCTGCAACCCACTTCACTGCTGTCAGAATCCCTCCTGCACACCCTGTTAGAGCCGCCTCCCAGCCCAACCTGTGTCGGGGTGGAGAAGAGGGTTCTGATGACTTTAGCTGTGGTTTGGAGGTGGAATGTCTGTGAAGGGTACTGAGCAGGAGGTAGCAGGAGCTCACCCTACAAGGAGGGGGGTTAGCTCTGGAGGTTTCTAGAAAGGACAAGAAGAGTCCATTCTGGGGTTCCGGAGGTGAATTCATCTCTCATTGATGGGCAGGTGCTGGGTGGAAATACTGCTGGTTCCAGGTTCCCTTAATTCCCCCTGATTCCTCCGGGCCTTTGAGTCTCTGACAGGTTCTCGTTCCCTTGCAGCAGGAGGACGTCACGGCCAAAAGTGATGCACCAGCTCCGCATCATCCGGCACTTGCGCCAGATTCCTGAGACACTGCAGGGGCTGTTCCTCTGAGGCCTTCAGCAACTCCCGCTCCCTGCTGCAGGTACTGCTCTGGCTCACTGTAAATGGGGAGCTAGTGGAAGGGGAAATGGAGCCTCCTGGCCCTCACTAAAAGGGAAAGTGGTGGATTCTCCATCTCTTGATGTCATTGAATGAAGACTAGATGCCTTTCTGGAATGTGTGTGCCCAAAGAGTAACTATTGTACTATACAGGAGGCCTATGATATGCAGCGGGTTAGATTAGATGCTCTAAAGGTCTCTTCTGACCATAAAGTCTACTAATTTTGGAAACACTGAGTGTAGCATTGGGTGCAGCCTCTGATGTTTTACTGTCTAGCCCGCTTGCTTCCTAGAATGAGGATGCATTGAGTGGGGTGATCCACAGAGAGTAGCTCAAACCTTCAAAGTGTCAGGCCAGTAGCAGGACATTAGCACTTTAGGGTTTGGTTGGGTGTGGCAGTGATATCACAAAGGCCTTATCCTGGACCTCAGCCTATGGGTCAAAGGTGTTAGGGAGGTGGTTACCTGAGAGAGAGATGCTGACATCAGCCAGGCAGGACAGGAGCGCAGGGCCAGGGAAACCTCAGAGACCCCTTTGGCTTTGCTTTAGCAAGTCTCCTTCTCGAGGTCTCCCTTTTTAGGACTCAGAGAGTATTAGGGTTCAAGTATGTGAGTGCGAGGAGGAACCTCTTTCGAGTTTCTCCTTTTATTGATTTTACTAGAAAACAGACGTGCCTGTTGAGAAGGTAAGAACCTTGGAGAAGTTTTTAACCTGCTCAGTCTGCAGTCTGATCCATCTGGTGCCAGCTGAATTCTAGGCATGGAAAACACTAGTTCAAGGTGGCAGAATTTTATAGCCCACCTGGGATTTTGTGCCGTAGAATCACTGTGGACATTAGGGTTTGTCCTTTTCGTTTTACCTTTTCCTCCATCCCTCCTTGCTTTCTCTTGTTCCCCTCCCACCACCAGGAGTGGTGTGTGTGTGTGTGTGTGTGTGTTGCTGGGGGTGCTCTTCACCTCCCCTTGTGGGAAGTTGACACTGCAAGGTTTGTGCCTCTGTGGACATCAGCAACTCCCACTCCCTGCTGCAGGTACTGCTCTGGCTCACTGTAAATGGGGAGCTAGTGGAAGGGGAAATGGAACCCCCTGGCACTCACTAAAAGGGAAAGTGGTGGATTCTCCATCTCTTGATGTCATTGAATGAAGACTAGATGCCTTTCTGGAATGTGTGTGCCCAAAGAGTAACTATTGTACTATACAGGAAGCCTATGATATGCAGGGGCTTAGATTAGATGCTCTAAAGGTCTCTTGTGGCCATAAAGTCTACAAATTTTGGAAACACCGAGTGTAGTATTGGGAGCAGCCTCTGATGTTTTACTGTCTAGCCGGCTTGCTTCCTAGAATGAAGACGCATTGAGTGGGGTGATCCACACAGAGTAGCTCAAACCTTCAAAGTGTCAGGCCAGCAGCAGGACATTAGCACTTCCGGGGATGGGTGGGTGTGGTAGTGACATCACAAAGGCCTTTTCAGGACCTCAGCCTATTGGTCAAAGGTGTTAGGGAGGTGGTGACCTCCGAGAGAGATGCTGACATCAGCCAGGCAGGACAGGAGCTTAGGGCCAGGGAAACCTCAGACACCCCTGTGGCTTTCATAGAATCATAGAATCATAGAATATCAGGGTTGGAAGGGACCTCAAGAGGTCATCTAGTCCAACCCCCTCCTCAAAGCAGGACCAATTCCCAACTAAATCATCCCAGCCAGGGCTTTGTCAAGCCGGACCTTCAAAACCTCCAAGGAAGGAGACTCCACCACCTCCCTAGGTAACGCATTCCAGTGCTTCACCACCCTCCTAGTGAAATAGTGTTTCCTAATATCCAACCTGGACCTCCCCCACTGCAACTTGAGACCATTGCTCCTTGTTCTGTCATCTGCCACCACTGAGAACAACCGAGCTCCATCCTCTTTGGAACCCCCCTTCACGTAGTTGAAGGCTGCTATCAAATCCCCCCTCATTCTTCTCTTCTGGAGACTAAACAATCCCAGTTCCCTCAGCCTCTCCTCAAAAGTCATGTGCTCCAGACCCCTAATCATTTTTGTTGCTCTCCGCTGGACTCTTTCCAATTTTTCCACATCCTTCTTGTAGTGTGGGGCCTGTCGGAGAAAAACAGAGTTCTCACTATTTGTTTAGGTACAGCAAGTCAGATGCTTTATTAACTCTCACAATTGCCCAGAGGGAGAGAGCTAAGCACGTCTCTCCCAGGTAACTAATTACAGCAAGCATTTATACCTTTCATTACAGAAATAACGAGGGACAGCTGCGTTTTGTTTATACATAGGCCATCTTGATATCTCATTTCTTCACTTGTTTTGACTCTTGCCAACATACAATATTTTCTATACCTTATCTACACAAGGTCTTCTACACCTTATCTATACCAGGTCATAATGACTTCTTACACAGTTCTTTCTCACCCACCTCACACATTCCTCGCTTCTACAAATCTCGCGTTATTAGGGTTACTGTTAGCCTAACTCTTGCTAACGAACTGTCATTCATTGCATCCCCTTCCTGTCAGCTCTTTCTCTGCTTCCACAGGCCCAAAACTGGACACAGTATTCTAGATGAGGCCTCACCAATGTCGAATAAAGGGGAACGATCACGTTCCTCGATCTGCTGGCAATGCCCCTACTTATACAGCCCAAAATGCCGTTAGCCTTCTTGGCAACAAGAGCACACTGTTGACTCATATCCAGCTTCTCGTCCACTGTGACCCCTAGGTCCTTTTCTGCAGAACTGCTACCTAGCCATTCGGTCCCTAGTCTGTAGCAGTGCATGGGATTCTTCCGTCCTAAGTGCAGGACTCTGCACTTGTCCTTGTTGAACTTCATCAGGTTTTTTTTGGCCCAATCCTCTAATTTGTCTAGGTCCCTCTGTATCCGATCCCTACCCTCTAGCGTATCTACCACGCCTCCTAGTTTAGTGTCATCTGCAAACTTGCTGAGAGTGCAGTCCACACCATCCTCCAGATCATTAATAAAGATATTAAACAAAACCGGCCCCAGGACCGACCCTTGGGGCACTACTCCGCTTGAAACCGGCTGCCGACTAGACATGGAGCCATTGATCACTACCCGTTGAGCCCGACGATCCAGCCAGCTTTCTATCCACCTTACAGTCCATTCATCCAGCCCATACTTCTTTAACTTGGTGGCAAGAATACTGTGGGAGAGCGTATCAAAAGCTTTGCTAAAGTCAAGGAATAACACATCCACTGCTTTCCCCTCATCCACAGAGCCAGTTATCTCATCGTAGAAGGCAATTAGGTTAGTCAGGCACGACTTCCCCTTGGTGAATCCATGCTGACTGTTCCTGATCACTTTCCTCTCCTCTAAGTGTTTCATCATTGATTCCTTGAGGACCTGCTCCATGATTTTTCCAGGGACTGAGGTGAGGCTGACTGGCCTGTAGTTCCCCGGATCCTCCTCCTTCCCTTTTTTAAAGATGGGCACGACATTAGCCTTTTTCCAGTCATCCGGGACCTCCCTCGATCGCCATGAGTTTTCAAAAATAATGGCTAATGGCTGTGCAATCTCATCCGCCAAGTCCTTTAGCACCCTCGGATGCAGCGCATCCAGCCCCATGGAGTTGTGCACGTCCAGTTTTTCTAAATAGTCCCGAACCACTTCTTTCTCCACAGAGGGCTGGTCACCTTCTCCCCATATTGTGCTGCCCAGTGCAGCAGTCTGGGAGCTGACCTTGTTCGTGAAGACAGAGGCAAAAAAAGCATTGAGTACATTAGCTTTTTCCACATCCTCGGTCACTAGGTTGCCTCCCTCATTCAGTAAGGGGCCCACACTTTCCTTGACTTTCTTCTTGTTGCTAACATACCTGAAGAAACCCTTCTTGTTACTCTTAACATCTCTTGCTAGCTGCAACTCCAAGTGTGATTTGGCCTTCCTGATTTCACTCCTGCATGCCTGAGCAATATTTTTATACTCCTCCCTGGTCATTTGTCCAATCTTCCACTTCTTGTAAGCTTCTTTTTTGCGTTTAAGATCAGCAAGGATTTCACTGTTTAGCCAAGCTGGTCGCCTGCCATATTTACTATTCTTTCTACACATCGGGATGGTTTGTTCCTGCAACCGCAATAAGGATTCTTTAAAATACAGCCAGCTCTCCTGGACCCCTTTGCCCTTCATGTTATTCTCCCAGGGGATCCTGCCCATCTGTTCCCTGAGGGAGTCAAAGTCTGCTTTTCTGAAGTCCAGGGTCCATATTCTGCTGCTCTCCTTTCTTCCTTGTGTCAGGATCCTGAACTCGACCATCTCATGGTCACTGCCTCCCAGGTTCCCATCCACTTTTGCTTCCCCTACTAATTCTTCCCTGTTTGTGAGCAGCAGGTCAAGAAAAGCTCTGCCCCTAGTTGGTTCCTCCAGCACTTGCACCAGGAAATTGTGCCCTACACGTTCCAAAAACTTCCTGGATTGTCTGTGCACCGCTGTATTGCTCTCCTAGCAGATATCAGGGTGATTAAAGTCTCCCATGAGAACCAGGGCCTGCGATCTAGCAACTTCTGCTAGTTGCCAGAAGAAAGCCTCGTCCACCTCATCCCCCTGGTCTGGTGGTCTATACCAGACTCCAACCACGACATCCCCCTTGTTGTTCACACTTCTCAGCTTTATCCAGAGACTCTCAGGTTTTTCTACAGTTTCATACCGGACCTCTGAGCACTCATACTCCTCTCTTACATACAATGCAACTCGCCCACCTTTTCTGCCCTGCCTGTCCTTCCTGAACAGTTTATATCCATCCATGACAGTACTCCAGTCATGTGAGTTATCCCACCAAGTCTCTGTTATTGCTTCAGCAAGTCTCCTTCTCGAGGTCTCTCTTTGAGGACTGAGAGAGTATTAGTGTTCACATGTGTGAGTGCGAGCAGGAGCCTCTTTGGAGTTTTCTCCTTTCCTTTGACGGATTTTACTAGAAAACAGACGTCCCTATTTAGAAGGTAAGAGCCTCCAAGAGGTTTTGGAAGCTGCTCAGTCAGGTCCATCTGGTGCCAGCTGAATTCTAGGCATGGAAAACACTAGTTTAAGGTGGCAGAATTTTATTCCCTCTGTGGGATTTTGTCCCGTAGAATCACAGGGGACATTAGTGTTTCTCATTTTCGTTTTACCTTTTCCTCCATCCCCCCTTCCTTTCTCTTCATCTCTTACTTCTTTTGTCCTTTCTCCTGTTCCCCTTTCACCACCAGGAGTGGTGTGTGTGTGTGTGTGTGTGTGTGTGTGTGTGTGTGTGTGTGTGTTGCAGGGGGTGCTCTTCACCTCCCCTTGTGGGGAGTTCATCCAAAACTGTATGGTTGAAAGAGTGCTTGGACTCCTCTGACACTAGATGCTGCCATCCTGTGGCTTAGCATTAGTGTCTGGGATGACTTGGGGCAAGATCTCAACCTCCCCTCAACCCACTTCACTTCTGGCAGAATCCCACCTGCCCCCCCGCTAGAGCCGCCTCGATGCCCAACCTGGTTGGGGGTGCAGAAGAGGGTTCTGATAACTTGAGGTTTGGTTTGGAGGTGGAACAGCTGTGAAGAACACTGAGGGGGAGGTAGCAGGAGCTAATCCTACAAGGAGGGGGGTTGGCACTGGAGGATACTAGAAAGGACAAGAAGACTCCATTCTGGGGTTCAGGAGGTGAATTCATCCCTCAGCGGTGGGCAGGTGGTGGGTGGAAATACTGCTGGTTCCAGGTGCCCTTAATTCCCCCTGATTCCTCGGGGCCTTTGAGTCTCTGACAGGTTCTCATTCCCTTGCAGCAGGAGGACGTCACGGCCAAAGTGATGCACCAGCTCCGCATCATCCGGCACTTGCGCCAGGTGCCTGAGACACTGCAGGGGCTGTTCCTCTGAGGCCTTCAGCAACTCCCGCTCCCTGCTGCAGGTACTGCTCTGGCTCACTGTAAATGGGGAGCTAGTGGAAGGGGAAATGGAGCCCCCTGGCCCTCACTAAAAGGGAAAGTGGTGGATTCTCCATCTCTTGATGTCATTGAATGAAGACTAGATGCCTTTCTGCAATGTGTGTGCCCAAAAAGTAACTATTGTACTATACAGTAAGCCTATGATATGCAGCGGGTTAGATTAGATGCTCTAAAGGTCTCTTCTGACCATAAAGTCTACTAATTTTGGAAACACTGAGTGTAGCAATGGGAGCAGCCTCTGATGTTTTACTGTCTAGCCCGCTTGCTTCCTAGAATGAGGATGCATTGAGTGGGGTGATCCACAGAGAGTAGCTCAAACCTTCAAAATGTCAGGCCAGTAGCAGGACATTAGCACTTTAGGGTTTGGTTGGGTGTGGCAGTGATATCACAAAGGCCTTATCCTGGACCTCAGCCTATGGGTCAAAGGTGTTAGGGAGGTAGTTACCTGAGAGAGAGATGCTGACATCAGCCAGGCAGGACAGGAGCGCAGGGCCAGGGAAACCTCAGAGACCCCTTTGGCTTTGCTTTAGCAAGTCTCCTTCTCGAGGTCTCCCTTTTTAGGACTCAGAGAGTATTAGGGTTCAAGTATGTGAGTGCGAGGAGGAACCTCTTTCGAGTTTCTCCTTTTATTGATTTTACTAGAAAACAGACGTGCCTGTTGAGAAGGTAAGAACCTTGGAGAGGTTTTTAACCTGCTCAGTCTGCAGTCTGATCCATCTGGTGCCAGCTGAATTCTAGGCATGGAAAACACTAGTTCAAGGTGGCAGAATTTTATAGCCCACCTGGGATTTTGTGCCGTAGAATCACTGGGGACATTAGGGTTTGTCCTTTTCGTTTTACCTTTTCCTCCATCCCTCCTTGCTTTCTCTTGTTCCCCTCCCACCACCAGGAGTGGTGTGTGTGTGTGTGTTGCTGGGGGTGCTCTTCACCTCCCCTTGTGGGAAGTTGACACTGCAAGGGCTGTGCCTCTGTGGACATCAGCAACTCCCACTCCCTGCTGCAGGTACTGCTCTGGCTCACTGTAAATGGGGTGCTAGTGGAAGGGGAAATGGAACCCCCTGGCCCTCACTAAAAGGGAAAGTGGTGGATTCTCCATCTCTTGATGTCATTGAATGAAGACTAGATGCCTTTCTGGAATGTGTGTGCCCAAAGAGTAACTATTGTACTATACAGGAAGCCTATGATATGCAGGGGCTTAGATTAGATGCTCTAAAGGTCTCTTGTGGCCATAAAGTCTACTAATTTTGGAAACACTGAGTGTAGCATTGGGAGCAGCCTCTGATGTTTTACTGTCTAGCCCACTTGCTTCCTAGAATGAAGATGCATTGAGTGGGGTGATCCACAGAGAGTAGCTCAAACCTTCATAGTGTCAGGCCAGCAGCAGGACATTAGCACTTGATTGGTGGCAGTGATATCACAAAGGTCTTTTGCAGGACCTCAGCATATTGGTCAAAGGTGTTAGGGAGGTGGTGACCTCAGAGAGAGATGCTGCCATCAGCGAGGCAGGACAGGGGCGCATGGCCAGGGAAACCTCAGAGACCCCTGTGGCTTTGCTTCAGCAAGTCTCCTTCTCGAGGTTTCTCTTGAGGACTGAGAGAGTATTAGGATTCACGTATTTGAGTGAGAGCAGGAGCCTCTTTCGAGTTGTCTCCTTTCCTTTTACTGATTTTACTAGAAAACAGACATCCCTGTTTAGAAAGTAAGAGCCTCCAAGAGGTTTTGGAACCTGCTCAGTCTGATCCATCTGGTGCCAGCTGAATTCTAGGCATGGAAAACACTAGTTCAAGGTGGCAGAATTTTAATCCCTCCCTGTAATATTGTCTGGTAGAATCACTGGGGACATTAGGGTTTGTCCTTTTCGTTTTACCTTTTCCTCCATCCCTCCTTCCTTTCTCTTTATCTCTTACTTCTTTTGTCCTTTCTCTTGTTCCCCTCCCACCACCAGGAGTGGTATATATATATGTGTGTGTGTGTGTGTGTGTGTGTGTGTGTGTTTGTGTGTGTGTTGCTGGGGGTCCTCTTCACCTCCCCTTGTTGGGAGTTGATCCAAAACTGTATGGTTGAAATAGTGCTTGGACTCCACTGACACTAGATGCTGCCATCGTGTGGTTTAGCATTAGTGTCTGGGATGACTTGGGGCAAGATCTCAACCTCCCCGCAACCCACTTCACTGCTGCCAGAATCCCACCTGCCCCCCCTGCTAGAGCCGCCTCCCTGCCCAACCTGGGTGGGGGTGGAGAAGAGGGTTCTGATAACTTGAGCTGTGGTTTGGAGGTGGAACAGCTGTCAAGGGCACTGAGGGGGAGGTAGCAGAAGCTCACCCTACAAGGACGGGGGTTGGCACTGGAGATTACTAGAAAGGAGAAGACGACTCCATTCTGGGGTTCAGGAGGTGAATTCATCCCTCAGTGGTGGGCAGGTGCTGGGTGTAAATACTGCTGGTTCCAGGTGTTCTTAATTGCCCCTGATTCCTCGGGGCATTTGAGTCTCTGACAGGTTCTCGTTCCCTTGCAGGAGGAGGACGTCTCGGCCAAAGGGATGCACCAGCTCCGCATCATCTGGCACTTACGCCATGTGCCTGAGACACTGCAGGGGCTGTTCCTCTGAGGCCTTAGCAACTCCCTCTCCCTGCTGCAGGTACTGCTCTGGCTCACTGTAAATGGGGAGCTAGTGGAAGGGGAAATGGAGCCCCCTGGCACTCACTAAAAGGGAAAGTGGTGGATTCTCCAACTCTTGATGTCATTGATTGAAGACTAGATGCCTTTCTGGAATGTGTGTGCGGAAAAAGTAACTTTTGTACTATACTGGAAGCCTATGATATGGAGGGGGTTAGATGAGATGCTCTAAAGGTCTCTTCTGGCCATAAAGTGTATTAATTTTGGAAACACTGAGTGTAGCATTGGGAGCAGCCTCTAATGTTTTACTGTCTAACCGGCTTGCTTCCTAGAATGAAGACGCATTGAGTGGGGTGATCCACAGAGAGTAGCTCAAACCTTCAAAGTGTCAGGCCAGCAGCAGGATATTAGCACTTCAGGGGATGGGTGGGTGTGGCAGTGACATCACAAAGGCCTTTTGCAGGAGCTCAGCCTATTGGTCAAAGTTGTTAGGCAGGTGGTGACCTCAGAGGGAGATGCTCACATCAGCCAGGCAAAACAGGGGCGCAGGGCCAGGGAAACCTCAGAGACCCCTGTGGCTTTGCTTCAGCAAGTCTCCTTCTCGAGCTCTCTTTGAGGACTGAGAGAGTATTAGGGTTCACATATGTGAGTGTGAGCAGGAGCCTCTTTTGAGTTTTCTCCTTTCCTTTTACCCATTTTACTAGAAAACAGAAGTCCCTGTTGAGAAAGTAAGTGCCTCGGAGAGGTTTGTAACCTGTTCAGTCTGATCCACCTGGTGCCATCTGAATTCTAGGCATGGAAAACACTAGTTTAAGGTGGCAGAATTTTATTCCCTCCCTGGGATTTTGTCCCGTAGAATCACTGGGGATATTAGGAAAACAACAAGGAGTCTGGTGGCACCTTAAAGACTAACAGATTTATTTGGGCATAAGCTTTCGTGAGTAAAAACCTCACTTCTTCGGATGCATAGAGTGAAAGTTACAGATGCAGGCATTATATACTGACACATGGAGAGCAGGGAGTTACTTCACAAGTGGAGAACCAGTGTTGACAGGGCCAATTCAAAAATCAGGGTGGATGTAGTCCACTCCCAATAATAGATGAGGAGGTGTCAATTCCAGGAGAGGAAAAGCTGCTTCTGTAGTGAGCCAGCCACTCCCAGTCCCTATTCAAGCCCAGATTAATGGTGTTGAATTTGCAAATGAATTTTAGTTCTGCTGTTTCTCTTTGAAGTCTGTTTCTGAAGTTTTTTTGTTCAATGATAGTGACTTTTAAATCTGTAATAGAATGACCAGGGAGATTGAAGTGTTCACATACTGGCTTATGTATGTTACCATTCCTGATGTCCGACATGGGGACATTAGGGTTTGTCCTTTTCCTTTTACCTTTTCCTCCATCCCTCCTTCCTTTCTCTTCATCTCTTACTTCTTTTGTCCTTTCTCTTGTTCCCCTCACACCACCAGGAGTGGTGTGTGTGTGTGTGTGTGTGTGTGTGTGGTGCTGATGGTTCTCTTCTCCTCCCCTTGTGGGGAGTTGATCCAAAACTGTGGGGTTGAAATAGTGCTTGGACCCCACTGACAGTAGATGCTGCCATTGTGTGACTTAGCATTAGTGTCTGGGATGACTTGGGTCAAGATCTCAACCTCCCTGCAACCCACTTCACTGCTGTCAGAATCCCTCCTGCACACCCTGTTAGAGCCGCCTCCCAGCCCAACCTGTGTCGGGGTGGAGAAGAGGGTTCTGATGACTTGAGCTGTGGTTTTGAGGTGGAATATCTGTGAAGGGCACTGAGCAGGAGGTAGCAGGAGCTCACCCTACAAGGAGGGGGGTTGGCTCTGGAGGTTTCTAGAAAGGACAAGAAGACTCCATTTTGGGGTTCAGGAGGTGAATTCATCTCTCATTGATGGGCAGGTGCTGGGTGGAAATACTGCTGGTTCCAGGTGCCCTTATTTCCCCCTGATTCCTCGGGGTGTTTGAGTCTCTGACAGGTTCTCGTTCCCTTGCAGCAGGAGGACGTCACGGCCAAAAGTGATGCACCAGCTCCGCATCATCCGGCACTTGCGCCAGATTCCTGAGACACTGCAGGGGCTGTTCCTCTGAGGCCTTCAGCAACTCCCGCTCCCTGCTGCAGGTACTGCTCTGGCTCACTGTAAATGGGGAGCTAGTGGAAGGGGAAATGGAGCCTCCTGGCCCTCACTAAAAGGGAAAGTGGTGGATTCTCCATCTCTTGATGTCATTGAATGAAGACTAGATGCCTTTCTGGAATGTGTGTGCCCAAAGAGTAACTATTGTACTATACAGGAGGCCTATGATATGCAGCGGGTTAGATTAGATGCTCTAAAGGTCTCTTCTGACCATAAAGTCTACTAATTTTGGAAACACTGAGTGTAGCATTGGGTGCAGCCTCTGATGTTTTACTGTCTAGCCCGCTTGCTTCCTAGAATGAGGATGCATTGAGTGGGGTGATCCACAGAGAGTAGCTCAAACCTTCAAAGTGTCAGGCCAGTAGCAGGACATTAGCACTTTAGGGTTTGGTTGGGTGTGGCAGTGATATCACAAAGGCCTTATCCTGGACCTCAGCCTATGGGTCAAAGGTGTTAGGGAGGTGGTTACCTGAGAGAGAGATGCTGACATCAGCCAGGCAGGACAGGAGCGCAGGGCCAGGGAAACCTCAGAGACCCCTTTGGCTTTGCTTTAGCAAGTCTCCTTCTCGAGGTCTCCCTTTTTAGGACTCAG
Organism: Chrysemys picta bellii; assembly: GCF_011386835.1. Classification (NCBI taxonomy): domain Eukaryota; kingdom Metazoa; phylum Chordata; order Testudines; family Emydidae; genus Chrysemys; species Chrysemys picta. The sequence goes on along the minus strand of NW_027052829.1, from coordinate 91,117 downwards.
AGAGTATTAGGGTTCAAGTATGTGAGTGCGAGGAGGAACCTCTTTCGAGTTTCTCCTTTTATTGATTTTACTAGAAAACAGACGTGCCTGTTGAGAAGGTAAGAACCTTGGAGAAGTTTTTAACCTGCTCAGTCTGCAGTCTGATCCATCTGGTGCCAGCTGAATTCTAGGCATGGAAAACACTAGTTCAAGGTGGCAGAATTTTATAGCCCACCTGGGATTTTGTGCCGTAGAATCACTGTGGACATTAGGGTTTGTCCTTTTCGTTTTACCTTTTCCTCCATCCCTCCTTGCTTTCTCTTGTTCCCCTCCCACCACCAGGAGTGGTGTGTGTGTGTGTGTGTGTGTGTTGCTGGGGGTGCTCTTCACCTCCCCTTGTGGGAAGTTGACACTGCAAGGGCTGTGCCTCTGTGGACATCAGCAACTCCCACTCCCTGCTGCAGGTACTGCTCTGGCTCACTGTAAATGGGGAGCTAGTGGAAGGGGAAATGGAACCCCCTGGCACTCACTAAAAGGGAAAGTGGTGGATTCTCCATCTCTTGATGTCATTGAATGAAGACTAGATGCCTTTCTGGAATGTGTGTGCCCAAAGAGTAACTATTGTACTATACAGGAAGCCTATGATATGCAGGGGCTTAGATTAGATGCTCTAAAGGTCTCTTGTGGCCATAAAGTCTACAAATTTTGGAAACACCGAGTGTAGTATTGGGAGCAGCCTCTGATGTTTTACTGTCTAGCCGGCTTGCTTCCTAGAATGAAGACACATTGAGTGGGGTGATCCACAGATCTTATAACAAGGAGAAATAAACCGTCCCCCCTCCTTCCTCCCACCAACTTCTGGTGAATACAGATCCAACCCCCTTGGATCTAAAAGAAGGAGAAATTAACCATTCCCACCTTCCTCCCACCAACTCCTGGTGAATCAAGATCCAAACTCCTTGGATCTTAAAACAAGGAAAAATCAATCAGGTTCTTATAAATAAGGCTTTTAATTAAAGAAAAAGGTAAAAATCATCTCTGTAAAATCAGTATGGAAATTAACCTTACAGGGTAATCAAACTTAAAGAGCTCAGAGGACTCCCCTCTAGTCTTAGGTTCAAAGTACAGCAAACAAAGATAAACACTCTAGTAAAAGGTACATTTACAAGTTGAGAAAACAAAGGAAAACTAACACGCCTTGTTTGAAATAGGAGAGACTTGTTTAGAAAGATGTGGAGAACCTGGATTGATGTCTGGTCCCTCTCAGTCCCGAGGGCGAACACCCACACAAACAAAAGCCTTCCCCTCCCCAAGATTTGAAAGTATCTTGTCCCCTTATTGGTCCTTTAGGTCAGATGCCAGCCAGGTTACCTGAGCTTCTTAACCCTTTACAGGGAAAAGGATTTTGGAGTCTCTGGCCAGGAGGGATTTTATAATACTGTACACAGGACAGCTGTTACCCTTCCCTTTATAGTTATGACAACCTCAAACCTTCAAAGTGTCAGGCCAGCAGCAGGACATTAGCACTTGAGGGTTTGGTTGGGTGTGGCAGTGACATCACAAAGGCCTTTTGCAGGATGTCAGCTTATTGGTCAAATGTGTTAGGGAGGTGGTGACCTCAGAGAGAGATGCTGACATCAGCCTCGCAGGACAGGAGCACAGGGCCAGGGAAACCTCAGAGACCCCTGTGGCTTTGCTTCAGCAAGTCTCCTTCTCGAGGTCTCTCTTTGAGGACTGAGAGAGTATTAGGGTTCACGTACGTGAGTGCGTGCAGGAGCCTCTTTCGAGTTTTCTCCTTTCCTTTTACTGATTTTACTAGAAAACAGACGTCCCTGTTTAGAAGGTAAGAGCCTCCAAGAGGTTTTGGCAGCTGCTCAGTCTGATCCATCTGGTGCCAGCTGAATTCTAGGCATGGAAAACAGTAGTTTAAGATGGCAGAATTTTATTCCATCCCTTGGATTTTGTGCCGTAGAATCACTGGGGACATTAGGGTTTGTCCTTTTTGTTTTACCTTTTCCTCCATCCCTCCTTCCTTTCTCTTCATCTCTTACTTCTTTTGTCCTTTCTCCTGTTCCTCGAAAACTGTGGGGTTGAAATAGTGTTTGGACTCCACTAACACTAGATGCTGCCATCCTGTGGCTTAGCATTAGTGTCTGGGATGACTTGGGTCAAGATCTCAACTTCCCCGCAACCCACTTCACTGCTGCCAGAATCCCTCCTGCCCCCCCTGCTAGAGCCGCCTCCCTGGCCAACCTGGGTGGGGGTGGAGAACAGTGTTTTTTTCATACATTCATAGATTATCGGACTGGAAGGGACCTCGAGAGGTCATCGAGTCCAGTCCCCTGCCCGCGTGGCAGGACCAAATACCATCTAGACCATCCCTGATAGACATTTATCTAACCTACTCTTAAATATCTCAAGAGATGGAGATTCCACAACCTCCCTCGGCAATTTATTCCAGTGTTTAACCACCCTGACAGTTAGGAACTTTTTCCTAATGTCCAACCTAGACCTCCCTTGCTGCATTTTAAACCCATTGCTTCTGGTTCTATCCTTAGAGGCGAAGGTGAACAAGTTTTCTCCCTCCTCCTTATGACACCCTTTTAAATACCTGAAAACTGCTATCATGTCTCCTCTCAGTCTTCTCTTTTCCAAACTAAACAAAGCCAATTCTTTCAGCCTTCCTTCATAGGTCATGTTCTCAAGACCTTTAATCATTCTTGTTGCTCTTCTCTGGACCCTTTCCAATTTCTCCACATCTTTTTTAAAATGCGGTGCCCAGAACTGGACACAATACTCCAGCTGAGGCCTAACCAGAGCAGAGTAGAGCGGAAGAATGACTTCTCGTGTCTTGCTCACAACACACCTGTTAATACATCCCAGAATCAGGTTTGCTTTTTTTGCAACAGCATCACACTGTTGACTCATATTTAGCTTGTGGTCCACTATAACCCCTAGATCCCTTTCTGCCGTACTCCTTCCTAGACAGTCTCTTCCCATTCTGTATGTGTGAAACTGATTGTTCCTTCCTAAGTGGAGCACTTTGCATTTGTCTTTGTTAAACTTCATCCTGTTTAACTCAGACCATTTCTCCAATTTGTCCAGATCATTTTGAATTATGACCCTGTCCTCCAAAGCAGTTGCAATCCCTCCCAGTTTGGTATCATCCGCAAACTTAATAAGCGTACTTTCTATGCCAATATCTAAGTCGTTGATGAATAGACCAAAGGTCTATTCTGGCCATAAAGTCCCCTAATTTTGGAAACACTGAGTGTAGCATTGGGAGCAGCCTCTGATGTTTTACCGTCTGGCCGGCTTACTTCCTAGAATGAACAGGCATTGAGTGGGGTGATCACAGAGAGTAGCTGAAACCTTCAAAGTGTCAGGCCAGCAGCAGGACATTAGCAATTCCGGGGAAGGGTGGGTGTGGCAGTGATATCACAAAGGCCTTTTGCAGGACGTCAGCCTATTGGTCAAAGGTGTTAGGGAGGTGGTGACCTCCGAGAGAGATGCTGACATCAGCCTGGCAGGACAGGAGCACAGGGCCAGGGAAACCTCAGAGACCCCTGTGGCTTTGCTTCAGCAAGTCTCCTTCTCGAGGTCTCTCTTTGAGGACTGAGAGAGTGTTAGGGTTGACGTATGTGAGTGTGAGCAGGAGCCTCTTTCGAGTTTTCTCCTTTCCTTTGACGGATTTTACTAGAAAACAGACGTCCCTATTTAGAAGGTAAGAGCCTCCAAGAGGTTTTGGAACCTGCTCAGTCTGATCCATCTGGTGCCAGCTGAATTCTAGGTATGGAAAACACTAGTTCAAGGTGGCAGAATTTTAATCCCTCCCTGTAATTTTGTCTGGTAGAATCACTGGGGACATTAGGGTTTGTCCTTTTCGTTTTACCTTTTCCTCCATCCCTCCTTCCTTTCTCTTTATCTCTTACTTCTTTTGTCCTTTCTCTTGTTCCCCTCCCACCACCAGGAGTGGTATATGTGTGTGTGTGTGTGTGTGTGTGTGTGTGTTGCTGGGGGTGCTCTTCACCTCCCCTTGTTGGGAGTTGATCCAAAACTGTGTGGTTGAAATAGTGCTTGGACTCCACTGACACTAGATGATGCCATCGTGTGGTTTAGCATTAGTGTCTGGGATGACTTGGGGCAAGATCTCAACCTCCCCGCAACCCACTTCACTGCTGCCAGAATCCCTCCTGCTCCCCCTGCTAGAGCCGCCTCCCTGCCCAACCTGGGTGGGGGTGGAGAAGAGGGTTCTGATAACTTGAGCTGTGGTTTGGAGGTGGAACAGCTGTCAAGGGCACTGAGGGGGAGGTAGCAGGAGCTCACCCTACAAGGATGGGGGTTGGCACTGGAGATTACTAGAAAGGAGAAGACGACTCCATTCTGGGGTTCAGGAGGTGAATTCATCCCTCAGTGGTGGGCAGGTGCTGGGTGGAAATACTACTGGTTCCAGGTGTCCTTAATTGCCCCTGATTCCTCGGGGCATTTGAGTCTCTGAAAGGGTTCTCGTTCCCTTGCAGGAGGAGGACGTCACGGCCAAAGGGATACACCAGCTCCGCATCATCCGGCACTTACGCCATGTGCCTGAGACACTGCAGGGGCTGTTCCTCTGAGGCCTTAGCAACTCCCTCTCCCTACTGCAGGTACTGCTCTGGCTCACTGTAAATGGGGAGCTAGTGGAAGGGGAAATGGAGCCCCCTGGCACTCACTAAAAGGGAAAGTAGTGGATTCTCCAACTCTTGATGTCATTGATTGAAGACTAGATGCCTTTCTGGAATGTGTGTGCCCAAAAAGTAACTATTGTACTATACTGGAAGCCTATGATATGGAGGGGGTTAGATGAGATGCTGTAAAGGTCTCTTCTGGCCAGAAAGTCTCCTACCTTTGGAAACACTGAGTGTAGTATTGGGAGCAGCCTCTGATGTTTTACTGTCTAGCTAGCTTGCTTCCTAGAATGAAGACGAATTTTGTGGTGTGATCCACAGAGCGTAGCTCAAACCTTCAAAGTGTCAGGCCAGCAGCAGGACATTAGCACTTCCGGGGATGGGTGGGTGTGGCAGTGACATCACAAAGGCCTTTTCAGGACCTCAGCCTATTGGTCAAAGGTGTTAGGGAGGTGGTGACCTCCGAGAGAGATGCTGACATCAGCCAGGCAGGACAGGGGCTTAGGGCCAGGGAAACCTCAGAGACCCCTGTGACTTTCATAGAATCATAGAATCATAGAATATCAGGGTTGGAAGGGACCTCAAGAGGTCATCTACTCCAACCCCGTCCTCAAAGCAGGACCAATTCCCAACTAAATCATCCCAGCCAGGGCTTTGTCAAGCCGGGCCTTAAAAACCTCCAAGGAAGGAGACTCCACCACCTCCCTAGTTAACGCATTCCAGTGCTTCACCACCCTCCTAGTGAAATAGTGTTTCCTAATATCCAACCTGGACCTCCCCCACTGCAACTTGAGACCATTGCTCCTTGTTCTGTCATCTGCCACCACTGAGAACAACCGAGCTCCATCCTCTTTGGAACCCCCCTTCACGTAGTTGAAGGCTGCTGTCAAATCCCCCCTCATTCTTCTCTTCTGGAGACTAAACAATCCCAGTTCCCTCAGCCTCTCCTCATAAGTCATGTGCTCCAGACCCCTAATCATTTTTGTTGCTCTCCACTGGACTCTTTCCAATTTTTCCACATCCTTCTTGTAGTGTGGGGCCTGTCGGAGAAAAACAGAGTTCTCACTATTTGTTTAGGTACAGCAAGTCAGATGCTTTATTAACTCTCACAATTGCCCAGAGGGAGAGAGCTAAGCAGGTCTCTCCCAGGTAACTAATTACAGCAAGCATTTATACCTTTCATTACAGAAATAACGAGGGACAGCTGCGTTTTGTTTATACATAGGCCATCTTGATATCTCATTTCTTCACTTGTTTTGACTCTTGCCAACATACAATATTTTCTATACCTTATCTACACAAGGTCTTCTACACCTTATCTATACCAGGTCATAATGACTTCTTACACAGTTCTTTCTCACCCGCCTCACACATTCCTCGCTTCTACAAATCTCGCGTTATTAGGGTTACAGTTAGCCTAACTCTTGCTAACGAACTGTCATGCATTGCATCCCCTTCCTGTCAGCTCTTTCTCTGCTTCCACAGGCCCAAAACTGGACACAGTATTCCAGATGAGGCCTCACCAATGTCGAATAAAGGGGAACGATCACGTTCCTCGATCTGCTGGCAATGCCCCTACTTATACAGCCCAAAATGCCGTTAGCCTTCTTGGCAACAAGAGCACACTGTTGACTCATATCCAGCTTCTCGTCCACTGTGACCCCTAGGTCCTTTTCTGCAGAACTGCTACCTAGCCATTCGGTCCCTAGTCTGTAGCAGTGCATGGGATTCTTCCGTCCTAAGTGCAGGACTCTGCACTTGTCCTTGTTGAACTTCATCAGGTTTTTTTTGGCCCAATCCTCTAATTTGTCTAGGTCCCTCTGTATCCGATCCCTACTCTCTAGCGTATCTACCACGCCTCCTAGTTTAGTGTCATCTGCAAACTTGCTGAGAGTGCAGTCCACACCATCCTCCAGATCATTAATAAAGATATTAAACAAAACCGGCCCCAGGACCGACCCTTGGGGCACTACTCCGCTTGAAACCGGCTGCCGACTAGACATGGAGCCATTGATCACTACCCGTTGAGCCCGACGATCCAGCCAGCTTTCTATCCACCTTACAGTCCATTCATCCAGCCCATACTTCTTTAACTTGGTGGCAAGAATACTGTGGGAGAGCGTATCAAAAGCTTTGCTAAAGTCAAGGAATAACACATCCACTGCTTTCCCCTCATCCACAGAGCCAGTTATCTCATCGTAGAAGGCAATTAGGTTAGTCAGGCACGACTTCCCCTTGGTGAATCCATGCTGACTGTTCCTGATCACTTTCCTCTCCTCTAAGTGTTTCATAATTGATTCCTTGAGGACCTGCTCCATGATTTTTCCAGGGACTGAGGTGAGGCTGACTGGCCTGTAGTTCCCCGGATCCTCCTCCTTCCCTTTTTTAAAGATGGGCACTACATTAGCCTTTTTCCAGTCATCCGGGACCTCCCTCGATCGCCATGAGTTTTCAAAAATAATGGCTAATGGCTGTGCAATCTCATCCGCCAAGTCCTTTAGCACCTTCGGATGCAGCGCATCCAGCCCCATGGAGTTGTGCACGTCCAGTTTTTCTAAATAGTCCCGAACCACTTCTTTCTCCACAGAGGGCTGGTCACCTTCTCCCCATATTGTGCTGCCCAGTGCAGCAGTCTGGGAGCTGACCTTGTTCGTGAAGACAGAGGCAAAAAAAGCATTGAGTACATTAGCTTTTTCCACATCCTCGGTCACTAGGTTGCCTCCCTCATTCAGTAAGGGGCCCACACTTTCCTTGACTTTCTTCTTGTTGCTAACATACCTGAAGAAACCCTTCTTGTTACTCTTAACATCTCTTGCTAGCTGCAACTCCAAGTGTGATTTGGCCTTCCTGATTTCACTCCTGCATGCCTGAGCAATATTTTTATACTCCTCCCTGGTCATTTGTCCAATCTTCCACTTCTTGTAAGCTTCTTTTTTGCGTTTAAGATCAGCAAGGATTTCACTGTTTAGCCAAGCTGGTCGCCTGCCATATTTACTATTCTTTCTACACATCGGGATGGTTTGTTCCTGCAACCGCAATAAGGATTCTTTAAAATACAGCCAGCTCTCCTGGACCCCTTTGCCCTTCATGTTATTCTCCCAGGGGATCCTGCCCATCTGTTCCCTGAGGGAGTCAAAGTCTGCTTTTCTGAAGTCCAGGGTCCGTATTCTGCTGCTCTCCTTTCTTCCTTGTGTCAGGATCCTGAACTCGACCATCTCATGGTCACTGCCTCCCAGGTTCCCATCCACTTTTGCTTCCCCTACTAATTCTTCCCTGTTTGTGAGCAGCAGGTCAAGAAAAGCTCTGCCCCTAGTTGGTTCCTCCAGCACTTGCACCAGGAAATTGTGCCCTACACGTTCCAAAAACTTCCTGGATTGTCTGTGCACCGCTGTATTGCTCTCCTAGCAGATATCAGGGTGGTTAAAGTCTCCCATGAGAACCAGGGCCTGCGATCTAGCAACTTCTGCTAGTTGCCAGAAGAAAGCCTCGTCCACCTCATCCCCCTGGTCTGGTGGTCTATACCAGACTCCAACCGTGACATCCCCCTTGTTGCTCACACTTCTCAACTTTATCCAGAGACTCTCAGGTTTTTCTACAGTTTCATACCGGACCTCTGAGCACTCATACTCCTCTCTTACATACAATGCAACTCCCCCACCTTTTCTGCCCTGCCTGTCCTTCCTGAACAGTTTATATCCATCCATGACAGTACTCCAGTCATGTGAGTTATCCCACCAAATGTCTGTTATTGCTTCAGCAAGTCTCCTTCTCGAGGTCTCTCTTTGAGGACTGAGAGAGTATTAGTGTTCACATGTGTGAGTGCGAGCAGGAGCCTCTTTGGAGTTTTCTCCTTTCCTTTGACGGATTTTACTAGAAAACAGACGTCCCTATTTAGAAGGTAAGAGCCTCCAAGAGGTTTTGGAACCTGCTCAGTCTGATCCATCTGGTGCCAGCTGAATTCTAGGCATGGAAAACACTAGGTTAAGGTGGCAGAATTTTATTCCCTCTGTGGGATTTTGTCCCGTAGAATCACAGGGGACATTAGTGTTTGTCATTTTTGTTTTACCTTTTCCTCCATACCTCCTTCCTTTCTCTTCATCTCTTACTTCTTTTGTCCTTTCTCCTGTTCACCTGCCACCACCAGGAGTGGGGTGTGTGTGTGTGTGTTGCTGGGGGTGCTCTTCACCTCCCCTTGTGGGAAGTTGATCCAAAACTGTAAGGTTGAAATAGTGCTTGAACTCCAATGACACTAGATGCTGCCATCCTGTGGCTTAGCATTAGTGTTTGGGATGATTGGGGCAAGATCTCAACCTCCCCGCAACCCACTTCACTGCTGGCAGAATCCCTCCTGCCCCCCCTGCTAGAGCCGCCTCCCTGCCCAACCTGGGTGGGGGTGGAGAAGAGGGTTCTGATAACTTGAGCTGTGGTTTGGAGGTGGAACAGCTGTCAAGGGCACTGAGGGGGAAGTAGCAGGATCTCATCCTTCAAGGAGGGGGGTTGGCACTGGAGGTTACTAGAAAGGACAAGAAGACTCCATTCTGGGGTTCAGGAGGTGAATTCATCCCTCAGTGGTGGGGAGGTGCTGGGTGGAAATACTGCTGGTTCCAGATGCCCTTAATTCCCCCTGATTCCTCGGGGCGTTTGAGTCTTTGACAGGTTCTCGTTCCCTTGCAGCAGGAGGACGTCATGGCCAGAGTGATGCACCAGCTCTGCATCATCCGGCACTTGTGCCAGGTGCCTTAGACACTGCAGGGGCTGTGCCTCTGAGGCCATCAGCAACTCCCGCTCCCTGCTGCAGGTACTGCTCTGGCTCACTGTAAATGGGGAGCTAGTGGAAGGGGAAATGGAGCCCCCTGACACTCAGTAAAAGGGAAAGTGGTGGATTCTCCATCTCTTGATGTCATTTCATGAAGACTAGATGCCTTTCTGGAATGTGTGTGCCCAAAAAGTACCTATTGTACTATACAGGAAGCCTATGATATGCAGGGGCTTAGATGAGATGTTCTAAAGGTCTCAGAGAGTAGCTGAAACCTTCAAAGTGTCAGGCGAGCAGCAGGACATTAGCACTTCAGGGGATGGGTGGGTGTGGCAGTGACATCACAAAGGCCTTTTGCAGTGTAGTAGTTTCGGGGTGGGGCTCGTCCCTTCCTGGGGTACCTGGGAGCCAGGCCGCCCCGCTACAAAGCGAATAACAGTTAGGGCCCAGACCTTTGGGTAGGGGCTGAGCACACAATTAGCAGTTCGGCGCTCAGGCCTTTGTGCAGGGACTGAGCACACAATCAACAGTTCAGAGCTCAGGCCCTTATGCAGGGACTGAGCACACAATCAACAGCTCCGGCCCTGGGTCAGGGCGGGGAACAAACCAGTAGTCAGTCAGCGGCCCAGGCCTTGTAGCAGGAGCTGGGTCAGTTTGGGTTAGCCCAGGCCCTAGGTCAGGGCGGGGCAGCAAACCAATCGTCAGTCAGAGGCCCAGGCCCCTTGGACAAGGAGGAGGAGAGACTGCCACCCAGCACGGGGTGGCAGGGGGGAACACAGGCCCACCCACTCCACTGTGTTCCAGCCCGGGGCCCTATCCGCAGCAGTCCGTCTGCCGTGCAGTCAGTGGGGATCCTGACCGCAACACACTGACATGGGTTCGGGGTCTGCTATCCCCGGGCCACTTCCCATCTCCTCCTCCATGGGTACCTGTTCCTCCTGAGTTCCATCTGCTGGGTCGCAGATCATGGGCTGCTCCGGGCCCCGAGCAGCAGGTAGGTCTGTCACACCCTCTGGGCCCTTGGCGGGGGGAAGCTCAGACCGTTCCTCAGGATACCGGGCTCTCGGCAGGCTCAGGTCCGCGGGAGCTCGGGCACCAGCGTCTGTCCTCTCCCGCTGCCGGCCAGCTACTGAGCGCTGTGGCTTGGCCTTTATACTTCCTGTCCCGCCCCTTGACTTCCGGGGGGTGGGGACAGGCCGCGGTGGCCTTGACTTCCTGGGGCGCCTGGGAGCCAGGCCGCCCCGATACATGCAGTATCTCAGCATATTGGTCAAAGGTGTTAGGGAGGTGGTGACCTCAGAGAGAGATGCTGACATCAGTCAGGGGCGCAGGGACAGGGAAACCTCAGAGACCGCTGTGGCTTTGCTTTAGCAAGTCTCCTTCTCGAGGTCTCTCTTTGAGTACTGAGAGAGTATTAGGGTTCACGTATGTGAGTGCGAGCAGGAGCCTCTTTCGAGTTTTCTCCTTCCCTTTTACTGATTTTACTAGAAAACAGACGTCCCTGTTTAGAAGGTAAGAGCCTCCAAGAGGTTTTTGAACCTGCTCAGTCTGATCCACCTGGTGCCCGTTGAATTCTAGGCATGGAAAACACTAGTTCAAGGTGACAGAATTTTGTAGTCCACACGGGATTTTGTCCCGTGGAATCACTGGGGACATTAGGGTTTGTCCTTTTCATTTTACCTTTTCCACCATCCCTCCTTCCTTTCTCTTCATCTCTTACTTCTTTTGTCCTTTCTCCTGTTCCCCTCCCACCACCAGGAGTGGTGTGTGTGTGTGTGTGTGTGTGTGTGTGTGTGTGTGTGTGTGTTGCTGGGGGTGATCTTCACCTCCTCTTGTGGGAAGTTCATCCAAAACTGTGGGGTTGAAATAGTGCTTGGACTCCACAGACACTAGATGCTGCCATCCTGTGGCTTAGCGTTAGTGTCTCGGATGACTTGGGCAAGATCTCAACCTCCCCGCAACCCACTTCACTGCTGCCAGAATCCCTCCTGCCCCCACTGCTAGACCCGCCTCCCAGCCCAACCTTGGTGGGGGTCTAGAAGAGGTTTCTGATGACTTAAGCTGTGGTTTGGAGGTGGAACAGCTGTCAAGGACACTGAGGGGGAGGTAGCAGGAGCTCACCCTAGAAGGAGGGGGATTGGCACTGGAGGTTACTAGAAAGGACAAGAAGACTCCATTCTGGGTTTCAGGAGGTGAATTTATCCCTCAGTGTTGGGCAGGTGCTGAGTGGAAATACTGCTGGTTCCAGGTGCCCTTAATTCCCCCTGATTCCTCGGAGCCTTTGAGTCTGACTGGTTCTCATTCCCTTGCAGCAGGAGGGCGTCACGGCCAAAGTGAGGCACCAGCTCCGCATCATCCATCACTTGCGCCAGGTGCCAGAGACACTGCAGGGGTTGTGCCTCTGAGGCCTTCAGCAACTCCCGCTCCCTGCTGCAGGTACTGCTCTGTCTCACTGTAAATGGGGAACTAGTGGAAGGGGAAATGGAGCCCCCTGGCACTCACTAAAAGGGAAAGTGGTGGATTCTCCATCTCTTGATGTCATTGAATGAAGACTAGATGCCTTTCTGGAATGTGTGTGCCCAAAAAGTAACTATTGTACTATACAGGAGGCCTATGATATGCAGGGGCTTAGATGAGATGCTCTAAAGGTCTCTTGTGGCCAAAAAGTCTACAAATTTTGGAAACACTGAGTGTAGTATTGGGAGCAGCCTGTGATGTTTTACTGTCTAGCCGGCTTGCTTCCTAGAATGAAGACGCATTGAGTGGGGTGATCCACAGAGAGTACCTGTGTCAAGGCTGTATCCCCACTTTGAAGTTTAGGGTACAAATGTAGGGGCCTGCATGAAAACTTCTAAGCTTAACCACCATCCCAAGGCTAATTTCCTCCCCTGGGTAGCCTTGAGAAACCTTTCACCAATTCCCTGGTGAATACAGATCCAACCCCCTTGGATCTTAAAACAAGGAGAAATTAACCATTCCCCTCCTTCCTCCCACCAACTCCTGGTGAATCAAGATCCAAACTCCTTGGATCTTAAAACAAGGAAAAATCAATCAGGTTCTTATAAATAAGGCTTTTAATTAAAGAAAAAGGTAAAAATCATCTCTGTAAAATCAGTATGGAAATTAACCTTACAGGGTAATCAAACTTAAAGAGCTCAGAGGACTCCCCTCTAGTCTTAGGTTCAAAGTACAGCAAACAAAGATAAACACTCTAGTAAAAGGTACATTTACAAGTTGAGAAAACAAAGGAAAACTAACACGCCTTGTTTGAAATAGGAGAGACTTGTTTAGAAAGATGTGGAGAACCTGGATTGATGTCTGGTCCCTCTCAGTCCCGAGGGCGAACACCCACACAAACAAAAGCCTTCCCCTCCCCAAGATTTGAAAGTATCTTGTCCCCTTATTGGTCCTTTAGGTCAGATGCCAGCCAGGTTACCTGAGCTTCTTAACCCTTTACAGGGAAAAGGATTTTGGAGTCTCTGGCCAGGAGGGATTTTATAATACTGTACACAGGACAGCTGTTACCCTTCCCTTTATAGTTATGACAACCTCAAACCTTCAAAGTGTCAGGCCAGCAGCAGGACATTAGCACTTGAGGGTTTGGTTGGGTGTGGCAGTGACATCACAAAGGCCTTTTGCAGGATGTCAGCTTATTGGTCAAATGTGTTAGGGAGGTGGTGACCTCAGAGAGAGATGCTGACATCAGCCTGGCAGGACAGGAGCACAGGGCCAGGGAAACCTCAGAGACCCCTGTGGCTTTGCTTCAGCAAGTCTCCTTCTCGAGGTCTCTCTTTGAGGACTGAGAGAGTATTAGGGTTCACGTACGTGAGTGCGTGCAGGAGCCTCTTTCGAGTTTTCTCCTTTCCTTTTACTGATTTTACTAGAAAACAGACGTCCCTGTTTAGAAGGTAAGAGCCTCCAAGATGTTTTGGCAGCTGCTCAGTCTGATCCATCTGGTGCCAGCTGAATTCTAGGCATGGAAAACAGTAGTTTAAGATGGCAGAATTTTATTCCATCCCTTGGATTTTGTGCCGTAGAATCACTGGGGACATTAGGGTTTGTCCTTTTTGTTTTACCTTTTCCTCCATCCCTCCTTCCTTTCTCTTCATCTCTTACTTCTTTTGTCCTTTCTCCTGTTCCTCAAAAACTGTGGGGTTGAAATAGTGTTTGGACTCCACTAACACTAGATGCTGCCATCCTGTGGCTTAGCATTAGTGTCTGGGATGACTTGGGTCAAGATCTCAACTTCCCCGCAACCCACTTCACTGCTGCCAGAATCCCTCCTGCCCCCCCTGCTAGAGCCGCCTCCCTGGCCAACCTGGGTGGGGGTGGAGAACAGTGTTTTTTTCATACATTCATAGATTATCGGACTGGAAGGGACCTCGAGAGGTCATCGAGTCCAGTCCCCTGCCCGCGTGGCAGGACCAAATACCATCTAGACCATCCCTGATAGACATTTATCTAACCTACTCTTAAATATCTCAAGAGATGGAGATTCCACAACCTCCCTCGGCAATTTATTCCAGTGTTTAACCACCCTGACAGTTAGGAACTTTTTCCTAATGTCCAACCTAGACCTCCCTTGCTGCATTTTAAACCCATTGCTTCTGGTTCTATCCTTAGAGGCTAAGGTGAACAAGTTTTCTCCCTCCTCCTTATGACACCCTTTTAAATACCTGAAAACTGCTATCATGTCTCCTCTCAGTCTTCTCTTTTCCAAACTAAACAAAGCCAATTCTTTCAGCCTTCCTTCATAGGTCAGGTTCTCAAGACCTTTAATCATTCTTGTTGCTCTTCTCTGGACCCTTTCCAATTTCTCCACATCTTTTTTAAAATGCGGTGCCCAGAACTGGACACAATACTCCAGCTGAGGCCTAACCAGAGCAGAGTAGAGCGGAAGAATGACTTCTCGTGTCTTGCTCACAACACACCTGTTAATACATCCCAGAATCAGGTTTGCTTTTTTTGCAACAGCATCACACTGTTGACTCATATTTAGCTTGTGGTCCACTATAACCCCTAGATCCCTTTCTGCCGTACTCCTTCCTAGACAGTCTCTTCCCATTCTGTATGTGTGAAACTGATTGTTCCTTCCTAAGTGGAGCACTTTGCATTTGCATTTGTTAAACTTCATCCTGTTTAACTCAGACCATTTCTCCAATTTGTCCAGATCATTTTGAATTATGACCCTGTCCTCCAAAGCAGTTGCAATCCCTCCCAGTTTGGTATCATCCGCAAACTTAATAAGCGTACTTTCTATGCCAATATCTAAGTCGTTGATGAAGATATTGAACAGCGCCGGTCCCAAAACAGACCCCTGCGATACCCCACTCGTTATGGCTTTCCAGCAGGATTGGGAACTATTAATAACAACTCTCTGAGTACGGTTATCCAGCCAGTTATGCACCCACCTTATAGTAGCCCCATCTAAATTGTATTTGCCTAGTTTATCAATAAGAATATCATGCGAGACCGTATCAAATGCCTTACTAAAGTCTAGGTATACCACATCCACAGCCTCACCCTTATCCACAAGGCTCGTTATCCTATCAAAGAAAGCTATCAGATTGGTTTGACATGATTTGTTCTTCACAAATCCATGCTGGCTGTTCCCTATCACCTTACCACCTTCCAAGTGTTTGCAGATGATTTCCTTAATTACTTGCTCCATTATCTTCCCTGGCACAGAAGTTAAACTCACTGGGGTCTGTAGTTTCCTGGGTTGTTTTTATTTCCCTTTTTATAGATGGGCACTATATTTGCCCTTTTCCAGTCTTCTGGAATCTCTCCCGTCTCCCATGATTTTCCAAAGATAATAGCTAGAGGCTCAGATACCTCCTCTATTAGCTCCTTGAGTATTCTAGGATGCATTTCATCAGGCCCGGGTGACTTGCAGGCATCTAACTTTTCTAAGTGATTTTTAACTTGTTCTTTTTTTATTTTATCTGCTAAACCTACCCCCTTCCCATTAGCATTCACTATGTTAGGCATTCCTTCAGACTTCTCGGTGAAGACCGAAACAAAGAAGTCATTAAGCATCTCCGCCATTTCCAAGTTTCCTGTTACTGTTTCTCCCTCTTCACTAAGCAGTGGGCCTACCCTGTCTTTGGTCTTCCTCTTGCTTCTAATGTATTGATAAAAAGTCTTCTTGTTTCCCTTTATTCCCGTAGCTAGTTTGAGCTCATTTTGTGCCTTTGCCTTTCTAATCTTGCCCCTGCATTCCTGTGTTGTTTGCCTATATTCATCCTTTGTAATCTGTCCCAGTTTCCATTTTTTATATGACTCCTTTTTATTTTTTAGATCATGCAAGATCTCATGGTTAAGCCAAGGTGGTCTTTTGCCACATTTTCTATCTTTCCTAACCAGCGGAATAGCTTGCTTTTGGGCCCTTAATAGTGTCCCTTTGAAAAACTGCCAACTCTCCTCAGTTGTTTTTCCCCTCAGTCTTGATTCCCATGGGACCTTACCTATCAGCTCTCTGAGCTTACCAAAATCTGCCTTCCTGAAATCCATTGTCTCTATTTTGCTGTTCTCCCTTCTACCCTTCCTTAGAATTGCAAACTCTATGATTTCATGATCACTTTCACCCAGGCTGCCTTCTACTTTCAAATTCTCAACGAGTTCCTCCCTATTTGTTAAAATCAAGTCTAGAACAGCTTCCCCCCTAGTAGCTTTTTCAACCTTCTGAAATAAAAAGTTGTCTCCAATGCAGTCCAGGAATTTGTTGGATAGTCTGTGCCCCGCTGTGTTATTTTCCCAACATATAGCCGGATAGTTGAAGTCCCCCATCACCACCAAATCTTGGGCTTTGGATGATTTTGTTAGTTGCTTAAAAAAAGCCTCATCCACCTCTTCCACCTGGTTAGGTGGCCTGTAGTAGACTCCTAGCATGACATCTCCCTTGTTTTTTACCCCTTTTAGCCTAACCCAGAGACTCTCAACACTTCCGTCTCCTATGTCCATCTCTACCTCAGTCCAAGTGTGTACATTTTTAATATACAAGGCAACACCTCCTCCCTTTTTCCCCTGTCTATCCTTCCTGAGCAAGCTGTACCCATCCACACCAACATTCCAATCACGTGTATTATCCCACCAAGTTTCAGTGATGCCAACAATGTCATAGTTGTATTTATTTATTAGCACTTCCAGTTCTTCCTGCTTATTCCCCATACTTCTCGCATTTGTATATAGGCATCTAAGATACTGGTTTGATCTTTCCTCCCAGTTTTGTCCTGACCCTCCTTTCCCTCTGACAATATAGCCCACACTCCCTCTCGTTTTTGACCCATCTCCCCGGTCTCCATGTTCCCCACTTACCTGTGGGCTTTGCTCACCTGTCCCCGTCGAACCTAGTTTAAAGCCCTCCTCACTAGGTTAGCCAGTCTGTGTCCAAAGGTACTAATAACTTGAGCTGTGGTTTGGAGGTGGAACAGCTGTCAAGGGCACTGAGGGGGAGATAGCAGGAGCTCATCCTTCAAGGAGGGGGGTTGGCACTGGAGGTTACTAGAAAGGACAAGAAGACTCCATTCTGGGGTTCAGGAGGTGAATTTATCCCTCAGTGGTGGGCAGGTGATGGGTGGAAGTAGTGCTGGTTCCAGGTGCCCTTAATTCCCGCTGATTCCTCGGGGCGTTTGAGTCTCTGACAGGTTCTCGTTCCCTTGCAGCAGGAGGACGTCACGGCCAAAAGTGATGCACCAGCTCCGCATCATCCCTCACTTGCGCCAGATTCCTGAGACACTGCAGGGGCTGTGCCTCTGAGGCCATCAGCAACTCCCGCTCCCTGCTGCAGGTACTGCTCTGGCTCACTGTAAATGGGGAGCTAGTGGAAGGGGAAATGGAGCCCCCTGGCACTCACTAAAAGGGAAAGTGGTGGATTCTCCATCTCTTGATGTCATTGAAGGAAGACTAGATGCCTTTCTGGAATGTGTGTGCCCAAAGAGTAACTATTGTACTATACAGCAAGCCTATGGTATGCAAGGGGTTAGATGAGATGCTCTAACGGTCTCTTCTGGCCATAAAGTCCCCTAATTTTGGAAACACTGAGTGTAGCATTGGGAGCAGCCTCTGATGTTTTACCGTCTAGCCGGCTTGCTTCCTAGAATGAACAGGCATTGAGTGGGGTGATCCACAGAGAGTAGCTGAAACCTTCAAAGTGTCAGGCCAGCAGCAGGACATTAGCACTTCCGGGGAAGGGTGGGTGTGGCAGTGACATCACAAAGGCCTTTTGCAGGACGTCAGCCTATTGGTCAAAGGTGTTAGGGAGGTGGTGACCTCCGAGAGAGATGCTGACATCAGCCTGGCAGGACAGGAGCACAGGGCCAGGGAAACCTCAGAGACCCCTGTGGCTTTGCTTCAGCAAGTCTCCTTCTCGAGGTCTCTCTTTGAGGACTGAGAGAGTGTTAGGGTTGACATATGTGAGTGTGAGCAGGAGCCTCTTTCGAGATTTCTCCTTCCTTTTGACGGATTTTACTAGAAAACAGACGTCCCTATTTAGAAGGTAAGAGCCTCCAAGAGGTTTTGGAACCTGCTCAGTCTGATCCATCTGGTGCCAGCTGAATTCTAGGCATGGAAAACAGTAGTTTAAGATGGCAGAATTTTATTCCCTCCCTGGGATTTTGTCCCGTAGAATCACTGGGGACATTAGGGTTTGTCCTTTTTGTTTTACCTTTTCCTCCATCCCTCCTTCCTTTCTCTTCATCTCTTACTTATTTTGTCCTTTCTCCTGTTCCCCTTTCACCACCAGGAGTGGTGTGTGTGTGTGTGTGTGTGTGTGTGTGTGTGTGTGTGTGTGTGTTGCTGGGGGTGCTCTTCACCTCCCCTTGTGGGGAGTTCATCCAAAACTGTATGGTTGAAATAGTGCTTGGACTCCACTGACACTAGATGCTGCCATCCTGTGGCTTAGCATTAGTGTCTGGGATGACTTGGGGCAAGATCTCAACCTCCCCTCAACCCACTTCACTTCTGGCAGAATCCCTCCTGCCCCCCCGCTAGAGCCGTCTCGATGCCCAACCTGGTTGGGGGTGCAGAAGAGGGTTCTGATAACTTGAGGTTTGGTTTGGAGGTGGAACAGCTGTGAAGAACACTGAGGGGGAGGTAGCAGGAGCTAATCCTACGAGGAGGGGGGTTGGCACTGGAGGATACTAGAAAGGACAAGAAGACTCCATTCTGGGGTTCAGGAGGTGAATTCATCCCTCAGCGGTGGGCAGGTGGTGGGTGGAAATACTGCTGGTTCCAGGTGCCCTTAATTCCCCCTAATTCCTCGGGACCTTTGAGTCTCTGACAGGTTCTCGTTCCCTTGCAGCAGGAGGACGTCACGGCCAAAGTGATGCACCAGCTCCGCATCATCCGGCACTTGCGCCAGGTGCCTGAGACACTGCAGGGGCTGTGCCTCTGAGGCCATCAGCAACTCCCGCTCCCTGCTGCAGGTACTGCTCTGGCTCACTGTAAATGGGGAGCTAGTGGAAGGGGAAATGGAGCCCCCTGGCCCTCACTAAAAGGGAAAGTGGTGGATTCTCCATCTCTTGATGTCATTGAATGAAGACTAGATGCCTTTCTGGAATGTGTGTGCCCAAAGAGTAACTATTGTACTATACAGTAAGCCTATGATATGCAGCGGGTTAGATTAGATGCTCTAAAGGTCTCTTCTGACCATAAAGTCTACTAATTTTGGAAACACTGAGTGTAGCATTGGGAGCAGCCTCTGATGTTTTACTGTCTAGCCCGCTTGCTTCCTAGAATGAGGATGCATTGAGTGGGGTGATCCACAGAGAGTAGCTCAAACCTTCAAAGTGTCAGGCCAGTAGCAGGACATTAGCACTTTAGGGTTTGGTTGGGTGTGGCAGTGATATCACAAAGGCCTTATCCTGGACCTCAACCTATGGGTCAAACGTGTTAGGGAGGTGGTTACCTGAGAGAGAGATGCTGACATCAGCCAGGCAGGACAGGAGCGCAGGGCCAGGGAAACCTCAGAGACCCCTTTGGCTTTGTTTTAGCAAGTCTCCTTCTCGAGGTCTACCTTTTTAGGACTCAGAGAGTATTAGGGTTCAAGTATGTGAGTGCGAGGAGGAACCTCTTTCGAGTTTCTCCTTTTATTGATTTTACTAGAAAACAGACGTGCCTGTTGAGAAGGTAAGAACCTTGGAGAGGTTTTTAACCTGCTCAGTCTGCAGTCTGATCCATCTGGTGCCAGCTGAATTCTAGGCATGGAAAACACTAGTTCAAAGTGGCAGAATTTTATAGCCCACCTGGGATTTTGTGCCGTAGAATCACTGGGGATATTAGGGTTTGTCCTTTTTGTTTTACCTTTTCCTCCATCCCTCCTTGCTTTCTCTTGTTCCCCTCCCACCACCAGGAGTGGTGTGTGTGTGTGTGTGTTGCTGGGGGTGCTCTTCACCTCCCCTTGTGGGAAGTTGACACTGCAAGGGCTGTGCCTCTGTGGACATCAGCAACTCCCACTCCCTGCTGCAGGTACTGCTCTGGCTCACTGTAAATGGGGTGCTAGTGGAAGGGGAAATGGAACCCCCTGGCCCTCACTAAAAGGGAAATGGTGTATTCTCCATCTCTTGATGTCATTGAATGAAGACTAGATGCCTTTCTGGAATGTTTGTGCCCAAAGAGTAACTATTGTACTATACAGGAAGCCTATGATATGCAGGGGCTTAGATTAGATGCTCTAAAGGTCCCTTGTGGCCATAAAGTCTACTAATTTTGGAAACACTGAGTGTAGCATTGGGAGCAGCCTCTGATGTTTTACTGTCTAGCCCACTTGCTTCCTAGAATGAAGACGCATTGAGTGGGGTGATCCACAGAGAGTAGCTCAAACCTTCATAGTGTCAGGACAGCAGCAG
Source organism: Chrysemys picta bellii (assembly GCF_011386835.1). Taxonomy (NCBI): domain Eukaryota; kingdom Metazoa; phylum Chordata; order Testudines; family Emydidae; genus Chrysemys; species Chrysemys picta. The sequence goes on along the minus strand of NW_027052829.1, from coordinate 70,871 downwards.
GACATGAGCACTTAAGGGTTTGATTGGTGGCAGTGATATCACAAAGGTCTTTTGCAGGACCTCAGCATATTGGTCAAAGGTGTTAGGGAGGTGGTAACCTCAGAGAGAGATGCTGCTATCAGCGAGGCAGGACAGGGGGGCATGGCCAGGGAAACCTCAGAGACCCCTGTGGCTTTGCTTCAGCAAGTCTCCTTCTCGAGGTTTCTCTTGAGGACTGAGAGAGTATTAGGATTCACGTATTTGAGTGAGAGCAGGAGCCTCTTTCGAGTTGTCTCCTTTCCTTTTACTGATTTTACTAGAAAACAGACATCCCTGTTTAGAAAGTAAGAGCCTCCAAGAGGTTTTGGAACCTGCTCAGTCTGATCCATCTGGTGCCAGCTGAATTCTAGGCATGGAAAACACTACTTCAAGGTGGCAGAATTTTAATCCCTCCCTGTAATTTTGTCTGGTAGAATCACTGGGGACATTAGGGTTTGTCCTTTTCGTTTGACCTTTTCCTCCATCCCTCCTTCCTTTCTCTTTATCTCTTACTTCTTTTGTCCTTTCTCTTGTTCCCCTCCCACCACCAGGAGTGGTATATATGTGTGTGTGTGTGTGTGTGTTGCTGGGGGTGCTCTTCACCTCCCCTTGTTGGGAGTTGATCCAAAACTGTATGGTTGAAATAGTGCTTGGACTCCACTGACACTAGATGCTGCCATCGTGTGGTTTAGCATTAGTGTCTGGGATGACTTGGGGCAAGATCTCAACCTCCCCGCAACCCACTTCACTGCTGCCAGAATCCCACCTGCCCCCCCTGCTAGAGCCGCCTCCCTGCCCAACCTGGGTGGGGGTGGAGAAGAGGGTTCTGATAACTTGAGCTGTGGTTTGGAGGTGGAACAGCTGTCAAGGGCACTGAGGGGGAGGTAGCAGGAGCTCACCCTACAAGGACGGGGGTTGGCACTGGAGATTACTAGAAAGGAGAAGACGACTCCATTCTGGGGTTCAGGAGGTGAATTCATCCCTCAGTGGTGGGCAGGTGCTGGGTGTAAATACTGCTGGTTCCAGGTGTCCTTAATTGCCCCTGATTCCTCGGGGCATTTGAGTCTCTGACAGGTTCTCGCTCCCTTGCAGGAGGAGGACGTCACGGCCAAAGGGATGCACCAGCTCCGCATCATCCGGCACTTACGCCATGTGCCTGAGACACTGCAGGGGCTGTTCCTCTGAGGCCTTAGCAACTCCCTCTCCCTGCTGCAGGTACTGCTCTGGCTCACTGTAAATGGGGAGCTAGTGGAAGGGGAAATGGAGCCCCCTGGCATTCACTAAAAGGGAAAGTGGTGGATTCTCCAACTCTTGATGTCATTGATTGAAGACTAGATTCCTTTCTGGAATGTGTGTGCCCAAAAAGTAACTATTGTACTATACTGGAAGCCTATGATATGGAGGGGGTTAGATGAGATGCTGTAAAGGTCTCTTCTGGCCAGAAAGTCTCCTACTTTTGGAAACACTGAGTGTAGTATTGGGAGCAGCCTCTGATGTTTTACTGTCTAGCTAGCTTGCTTCCTAGAATGAAGACGAATTTTGTGGTGTGATCCACAGAGCGTAGCTCAAACCTTCAAAGTGTCAGGCCAGCAGCAGGACATGAGCACTTTAGGGTTTGGTTGGGTGTGGCAGTGATATCACAAAGGCTTTTTCAAGGACCTCAGCGTACTGGTCAAAGGTGTTAGGGAGGTGGTGACCTCAGAGAGAGATGCTGCCTTCAGCCAGGGAGGACAGGGGCTTACGACCAGGGAAACCTCAGAGACCCCTTTGGCTTTGCTTCAGCAAGTCTCCTTCTCAAGGTTTCTTTTTGAGGACTGAGAGAGTGTTAGGGTTGACGTATGTGAGTGCGAGCAGGAGCCTCTTTTGAGTTTTCTCCTTTCCTTTTACTGATTTTACTTGAAAATTAGAAGGTAAGAGCCTCCAAGAGGTTTTGGAACCTGCTCAGTCTGATCCATCTGGTGCCAGCTGAATTCTCGGCATGGAAAACAGTAGTTTAAGGTGGCAGAATTTTCTTCCCTCCCTGGAATTTTGTCCCGTGGAATCACTGGGGACACTAGGGTTTGTCCTTTTCGTTTTACCTTTTCCTCCATCCCTCCTTCCTTTCTCTTCATCTCTTACTTCTTTTGTCCTTTCTCTTGTTCCCCTCCCACCTCCAGGAGTGGTGTGTGTGTTGCTGGGGGTGCTCTTCACCTCCCCTTGTGGGAAGTTGATCCAAAACTGTCGGGTTCAAATAGTGCTTGGACTCCACTGACACTAGATGCTGCCATCCTGTGGCTTAGCATTAGTGTCTGGGACAACTTGGGGCAAGATCTCAACTTCCCCGCAACCCACTTCACTGCTGGCAGAATCCCTCCTGCCCCCCCTGCTACGGCCGCCTCCCTGCGCAACCTGGGTTGGGGTGGAGAAGAGGGTTCCGATAACTTGAGCTGTGGTTTGGAGGTAGAACAGCTGTCAAGGGTACTGAGGGGGAGGTAGCAGGAACTCACCCTACAAGGTGGTGGGTTGGCACTGGAGGTTACTAGAAAGGACAAGAAGACTCCATTCTGGGGTTCAGGAGGTGAATTCATCCCTCAGTGGTGGGCAGGTAGTCAGTTTAAATACTGCTGGTTCCAGGTGCCCTTAATTCCCCCTGATTCCTCGGGGCATTTGAGTCTCTGACAGGTTCTCGTTCCCTTGCAGCAGGAGGACGTCACGGCCAAAGTGATGCACCAGCTCCGCATCATCCGGCACTTGCGCCATGTGCCTGAGACACTGCAGGGGCTGCGCCTCTGAGGCCTTCAGCAACTCCCGCTCCCTGCTGCAGGTACTGCTCTGTCTCCCTGTAAATGGCGAGCTAGTGGAAGGGGAAATGGAGCCTCCTGGCACTCACTAAAAGGGAAAGTGGTGGATTCTCCATCTCTTGATGTCATTGAATGAAGACTAGATCCCTTTCTGGAATGTGTGTGCCCAAAAAGTAACTATTGTACTATACAGGAGGCCTATGATATGCAGGGGCTTAGATGAGATGCTCTAAAGGTCTCTTGTGGCCATAAAGTCTCCTACTTTTGGAAACACTGAGTGTAGTATTGGGAGCAGCCTGTGATGTTTTACTGTCTAGCCGGCTTGCTTCCTAGAATGAAGACGCATTGAGTGGGGTGATCCACAGAGAGTACCTGTGTCAAGGCTGTATCCCCACTTTGAAGTTTAGGGTACAAATGTAGGGGCCTGCATGAAAACCTCTAAGCTTAACCACCATCCCAAGGCTAATTTCCTCCCCTGGGTAGCCTTGAGAAACCTTTCACCAATTCCCTGGTGAATACAGATCCAAACCCCTTGGATCTTAAAACAAGGAGAAATAAACCATCCCCCCTCCTTCCTCCCACCAACTTCTGGTGAATACAGATCCAACCCCCTTGGATCTAAAAGAAGGAGAAATTAACCATTCCCCTCCTTCCTCCCACCAACTCCTGGTGAATCAAGATCCAAACTCCTTGGATCTTAAAACAAGGAAAAATCAATCAGGTTCTTAAAAATAAGGCTTTTAATTAAAGAAAAAGGTAAAAATCATCTCTGTAAAATCAGTATGGAAATTAACCTTACAGGGTAATCAAACTTAAAGAGCTCAGAGGACTCCCGTCTAGTCTTAGGTTCAAAGTACAGCAAACAAAGATAAACACTCTAGTAAAAGGTACATTTACAAGTTGAGAAAACAAAGGAAAACTAACACGCCTTGTTTGAAATAGGAGAGACTTGTTTAGAAAGATGTGGAGAACCTGGATTGATGTCTGGTCCCTCTCAGTCCCGAGGGCGAACACCCACACAAACAAAGAACACAAACAAAAGCCTTCCCCTCCCCAAGATTTGAAAGTATCTTGTCCCCTTATTGGTCCTTTAGGTCAGATGCCAGCCAGGTTACCTGAGCTTCTTAACCCTTTAGAGGGAAAAGGATTTTGGAGTCTCTGGCCAGGAGGATTTTATAGTACTGTACACAGGACAGCTGTTACCCTTCCCTTTATAGTTATGACAACCTCAAACCTTCAAAGTGTCAGGCCAGCAGCAGGACATGAGCACTTCAGGGTTTGGTTGGGTGTGGCAGTGACATCACAAAGGCCTTTTGCAGGATGTCAGCTTATTGGTCAAATGTGTTAGAGAGGTGGTGACCTCAGAGAGAGATGCTGACATCAGCCTGGCAGGACAGGAGCACAGGGCCAGGGAAACCTCAGAGACCCTGTGGCTTTGCTTCAGCAAGTCTCCTTCTCGGGGTCTTTCTTTGAGGACTGAGAGAGTATTAGGGTTCACGTACGTGAGTGCGTGCAGGAGCCTCTTTCGAGTTTTCTCCTTTCCTTTTACTGATTTTACTAGAAAACAGACGTCCCTGTTTAGAAGGTAAGAGCCTCCAAGAGGTTTTGGCAGCTGCTCAGTCTGATCCACGTGGTGCCAGCTGAATTCTAGGCATGGAAAACAGTAGTTTAAGATGGCAGAATTTTATTCCATCCCTTGGATTTTGTGCCGTAGAATCACTGGGGACATTAGGGTTTGTCCTTTTTGTTTTACCTTTTCCTCCATCCCTCCTTCCTTTCTCTTCATCTCTTACTTCTTTTGTCCTTTCTCCTGTTCCCCTCCCACCACCAGGAGTGGTGTGTGTGTGTGTGTGTGTGTTGCTGGGGGTGCTCATCACCTCTCCTTGTGGGAAGTTCATCGAAAACTGTGGGGTTGAAATAGTGTTTGGACTCCACTGACACTAGATGCTGCCATCCTGTGGCTTAGCATTAGTGTCTGGGATGACTTGGGTCAAGATCTCAACTTCCCCGCAACCCACTTCACTGCTGCCAGAATCCCTCCTGCCCCCCCTGCTAGAGCCGCCTCCCTGGCCAACCTGGGTGGGGGTGGAGAACAGTGTTTTTTTCATACGTTCATAGATTCTAGGACTGGAAGGGACCTCGAGAGGTCATCGAGTCCAGTCCCCTGCCCGCATGGCAGGACCATGTAACGGACTTATTAGATAAGGGAAATGCGGTAGACCTAATATACCTGGATTTCAGTAAAGCGTTTGATACTGTACCCCATGAGGAATTATTGGTTAAACTGGAAAACATGGGGATCGATATGAAAATCCAGAGGTGGATAAAGAATTGGTTAATGGGGCGAATGCAGCGGGTCGTATTAAAGGGTGAACTGTCGGGTTGGAGGGAGGTTACTAGTGGAGTGCCTCAAGGTTCGGTTTTGGGACCCATTTTATTTAATCTATTTATAACTGACCTCGGAACCGATTGCAAGAGTGGGCTGATAAAGTTTGCGGATGATACGAAGGTGGGAGGAGTTGCAAATTCGGATGAGGATAGGGATATTCTGCAGGGAGACTTGAATGAGCTTGTGAATTGGAGTGTCAGAAATAAGATGAAATTTAATAGTGAAAAGTGTAAGGTGATGCACTTGGGGATGACTAATAACAATTTTAGTTACAAGATGGGGACGCATTGGTTAGAAGTAACGGAAGAGGAGAAGGACCTAGGGGTCCTTGTAGACCGCAGGATGACTATGAGTCGACAATGTGACGTGGCTGTGAAAAAAGCCAATGCGGTCTTGGGATGTATTAGGCGAGGTACATCTAGTAGGGATAAGGAGGTCCTGCTTCCGTTGTATACGGCGCTGGTGAGACCTCATTTGGAGTACTGTGTGTAGTTCTGGTCTCCCATGTTTAAAAAAGATGAACTCAAATTGGAACGGGTGCAGAGAAGGGCGACTAGGATGATCAGAGGAATGGAAAACCTGTCGTATGAAAAGAGATTAGAGGAGCTCGGGTTGTTTAGTCTGACAAAACGAAGGCTGAGGGGGGATATGATTGCTATCTTTAAATATATCAGAGGGATAAATACAAGGGAGGGAGAGGAATTATTTCAGCTGAGTACTAATGTGGACACGAGAACCAATGGATATAAACTGGCCGTGGGGAAGTTCAGGCTTGAAATCAGACGAAGGTTTCTGACCGTCAGAGGGGTGAAATATTGGAACGGCCTTCCGAGGGAAACGGTGGGGGCAACGGACCTGTCTGGTTTTAAGATTAAGTTGGATAAGTTTATGGAGGGAATGGTTTAATGGTAAAACATAGTAGCCGAGGAAAACCAAGCAATGGTACGTAAATAGCATAATGGCAAACAAGGGTCAGGCTGGAGACTCTTGCCTACATGCTCGGGGTATTACTGATCGCCATATTTGGGGTCGGGAAGGAATTTTCCTCCAGGGTAGATTGGCTGAGCCGCTGGAGGTTTTTCGCCTTCCTCCGCAGCATGGGGCAGGGATCACTAGCAGGAGGGTCCCTGCCGATTGAAGTCACTAAAACACAGGATTGGGGACTTCAACGGCACAGTCCAGGGAAGGGTCTTGTGGCCTGCAGCATGCAGGGGGTCAGACCAGATGATCATAATGGTCCCTTCTGACCTTAAAGTCTATGAGTCTATGAGACCAAATACCATCCCTGATAGACATTTATCTAACCTACTCTTAAATATCTCAAGAGATGGAGATTCCACAACCTCCCTCGGCAATTTATTCCAGTGTTTAACCACCCTGACAGTTAGGAACTTTTTCCTAATGTCCAACCTAGACCTCCCTTGCTGCACTTTAAACCCATTGCTTCTGGTTCTATCCTTAGAGGCTAAGGTGAACAAGTTTTCTCCCTCCTCCTTATGACACCCTTTTAAATACCTGAAAACTGCTATCATGTCTCCTCTCAGTCTTCTCTTTTCCAAACTAAACAAAGCCAATTCTTTCAGCCTTCCTTCATAGGTCATGTTCTCAAGACCTTTAATCATTCTTGTTGCTCTTCTCTGGACCCTTTCCAATTTCTCCACATCTTTTTTAAAATGCGGTGCCCAGAACTGGACCCAATACTCCAGCTGAGGCCTAACCAGAGCAGAGTAGAGCGGAAGAATGACTTCTCGTGTCTTGCTCACAACACACCTGTTAATACATCCCAGAATCAGGGTTGCTTTTTTTGCAACAGCATCACACTGTTGACTCATATTTAGCTTGTGGTCCACTATAACCCCTAGATCCCTTTCTGCCGTACTCCTTCCTAGACAGTCTCTTCCCATTCTGTATGTGTGAAACTGATTGTTCCTTCCTAAGTGGAGCACTTTGCATTTGTCTTTGTTAAACTTCATCCTGTTTAACTCAGACCATTTCTCCAATTTGTCCAGATCATTTTGAATTATGACCCTGTCCTCCAAAGCAGTTGCAATCCCTCCCAGTTTGGTATCATCCGCAAACTTAATAAGCGTACTTTCTATGCCAATATCTAAGTCGTTGATGAAGATATTGAACAGCGCCGGTCCCAAAACAGACCCCTGCGATACCCCACTCGTTATGGCTTTCCAGCAGGATTGGGAACTATTAATAACAACTCTCTGAGTACGGTTATCCAGCCAGTTATGCACCCACCTTATAGTAGCCCCATCTAAATTGTATTTGCCTAGTTTATCAATAAGAATATCATGCGAGACCGTATCAAATGCCTTACTAAAGTCTAGGTATACCACATCCACAGCCTCACCCTTATCCACAAGGCTCGTTATCCTATCAAAGAAAGCTATCAGATTGGTTTGACATGATTTGTTCTTCACAAATCCATGCTGGCTGTTCCCTATCACCTTACCACCTTCCAAGTGTTTGCAGATGATTTCCTTAATTACTTGCTCCATTATCTTCCCTGGCACAGAAGTTAAACTCACTGGGGTCTGTAGTTTCCTGGGTTGTTTTTATTTCCCTTTTTATAGATGGGCACTATATTTGCCCTTTTCCAGTCTTCTGGAATCTCTCCCGTCTCCCATGATTTTCCAAAGATAATAGCTCAGATACCTCCTCTATTAGCTCCTTGAGTATTCTAGGATGCATTTCATCAGGCCCGGGTGACTTGCAGGCATCTAACTTTTCTAAGTGATTTTTAACTTGTTCTTTTTTTATTTTATCTGCTAAACCTACCCCCTTCCCATTAGCATTCACTATGTTAGGCATTCCTTCAGACTTCTCGGTGAAGCCCGAAACGAAGAAGTCATTAAGCATCTCCGCCATTTCCAAGTTTCCTGTTACTGTTTCTCCCTCTTCACTAAGCAGTGGGCCTACCCTGTCTTTGGTCTTCCTCTTGCTTCTAATGTATTGATAAAAAGTCTTCTTGTTTCCCTTTATTCCCGTAGCTAGTTTGAGCTCATTTTGTGCCTTTGCCTTTCTAATCTTGCCCCTGCATTCCTGTGTTGTTTGCCTATATTCATCCTTTGTAATCTGTCCCAGTTTCCATTTTTTATATGACTCCTTTTTATTTTTTAGATCATGCAAGATCTCATGGTTAAGCCAAGGTGGTCTTTTGCCACATTTTCTATCTTTCCTAACCAGCGGAATAGCTTGCTTTTGGGCCCTTAATAGTGTCCCTTTGAAAAACTGCCAACTCTCCTCAGTTGTTTTTCCCCTCAGTCTTGATTCCCATGGGACCTTACCTATCAGCTCTCTGAGCTTACCAAAATCTGCCTTCCTGAAATCCATTGTCTCTATTTTGCTGTTCTCCCTTCTACCCTTCCTTAGAATTGCAAACTCTATGATTTCATGATCACTTTCACCCAGGCTGCCTTCTACTTTCAAATTCTCAACGAGTTCCTCCCTATTTGTTAAAATCAAGTCTAGAACAGCTTCCCCCCTAGTAGCTTTTTCAACCTTCTGAAATAAAAAGTTGTCTCCAATGCAGTCCAGGAATTTGTTGGATAGTCTGTGCCCCGCTGTGTTATTTTCCCAACATATAGCCGGATAGTTGAAGTCCCCCATCACCACCAAATCTTGGGCTTTGGATGATTTTGTTAGTTGCTTAAAAAAAGCCTCATCCACCTCTTCCACCTGGTTAGGTGGCCTGTAGTAGACTCCTAGCATGACATCTCCCTTGTTTTTTACCCCTTTTAGCCTAACCCAGAGACTCTCAACACTTCCGTCTCCTATGTCCATCTCTACCTCAGTCCAAGTGTGTACATTTTTAATATACAAGGCAACACCTCCTCCCTTTTTCCCCTGTCTATCCTCCCTGAGCAAGCTGTACCCATCCACACCAACATTCCAATCACGTGTATTATCCCACCAAGTTTCAGTGATGCCAACAATGTCATAGTTGTATTTATTTATTAGCACTTCCAGTTCTTCCTGCTTATTCCCCATACTTCTCGCATTTGTATATAGGCATCTAAGATACTGGTTTGATGTTTCCTCACAGTTTTGTCCTTACCCTCCTTTCCCTCTGACAATATAGCCCACACTCCCTCTCGTTTTTGACCCATCTCCCCGGTCTCCATGTTCCCCACTTACCTGTGGGCTTTGCTCACCTGTCCCCGTCGAACCTAGTTTAAAGCCCTCCTCACTAGGTTAGCCAGTCTGTGTCCAAAGGTACTAATAACTTGAGCTGTGGTTTGGAGGTGGAACAGCTGTCAAGGGCACTGAGGGGGAGATAGCAGGAGCTCATCCTTCAAGGAGGGGGGTTGGCACTGGAGGTTACTAGAAAGGACAAGAAGACTCCATTCTGGGGTTCAGGAGGTGAATTTATCCCTCAGTGGTGGGCAGGTGATGGGTGGAAGTAGTGCTGGTTCCAGGTGCCCTTAATTCCCGCTGATTCCTCGGGGCGTTTGAGTCTCTGACAGGTTCTCATTCCCTTGCAGCAGGAGGACGTCACGGCCAAAAGTGATGCACCAGCTCCGCATCATCCGGCACTAGCGCCAGATTCCTGAGACACTGCAGGGATTGGTGTTAGGGAGGTGGTTACCTGAGAGAGAGATGCTGACATCAGCCAGGCAGGACAGGAGCGCAGGGCCAGGGAAACCTCAGAGACCCCTTTGGCTTTGCTTTAGCAAGTCTCCTTCTCGAGGTCTCCCTTTTTAGGACTCAGAGAGTATTAGGGTTCAAGTATGTGAGTGCGAGGAGGAACCTCTTTCGAGTTTCTCCTTTTATTAATTTTACTAGAAAACAGACGTGCCTGTTGAGAAGGTAAGAACCTTGGAGAGGTTTTTAACCTGCTCAGTCTGCAGTCTGATCCATCTGGTGCCAGCTGAATTCTAGGCATGGAAAACACTAGTTCAAGGTGGCAGAATTTTATAGCCCACCTGGGATTTTGTGCCATAGAATCACTGGGGACATTAGGGTTTGTCCTTTTCGTTTTACCTTTTCCTCCATCCCTCCTTGCTTTCTCTTGTTCCCCTCCCACCACCAGGAGTGGTGTGTGTGTGTGTGTGTTGCTGGGGGTGCTCTTCACCTCCCCTTGTGGGAAGTTGACACTGCAAGGGCTGTGCCTCTGTGGACATCAGCAACTCCCACTCCCTGCTGCAGGTACTGCTCTGGCTCACTGTAAATGGGGTGCTAGTGGAAGGGGAAATGGAACCCCCTGGCACTCACTAAAAGGGAAAGTGGTGGATTCTCCATCTCTTGATGTCATTGAATGAAGACTAGATGCCTTTCTGGAATGTGTGTGCCCAAAGAGTAACTATTGTACGATACAGGAAGCCTATGATATGCAGGGGCTTAGATTAGATGCTCTAAAGGTCTCTTGTGGCCATAAAGTCTACTAATTTTGGAAACACTGAGTGTAGAATTGGGAGCAGCCTCTGATGTTTTACTGTGTAGCCCACTTGCTTCCTAGAATGAAGACGCATTGAGTGGGGTGATCCACAGAGAGTAGCTCAAACCTTCATAGTGTCAGGCCAGCAGCAGGACATTAGCACTTAAGGGTTTGATTGGTGGCAGTGATATCACAAAGGTCTTTTGCAGGACCTCAGCATATTGGTCAAAGGTGTTAGGGAGGTGGTAAGCTCAGAGAGAGATGCTGCCATCAGCGAGGCAGGACAGGGGCGCATGGCCAGGGAAACCTCAGAGACCCCTGTGGCTTTGCTTCAGCAAGTGTCCTTCTCGAGGTTTCTCTTGAGGACTGAGAGAGTATTAGGATTCACGTATTTGAGTGAGAGCAGGAGCCTCTTTCGACTTGTCTCCTTTCCTTTTACTGATTTTACTAGAAAACAGACATCCCTGTTTAGAAAGTAAGAACCTCCAAGAGGTTTTGGAACCTGCTCAGTCTGATCCATCTGGTGCCAGCTGAATTCTAGGCAGGCATGGAAAACACTAGTTCAAGGTGGCAGAATTTTAATCCCTCCCTGTAATTTTGTCTGGTAGAATCACTGGGGACATTAGGGTTTGTCCTTTTCGTTTTACCTTTTCCTCCATCCCTCCTTCCTTTCTCTTTATCTCTTACTTCTTTTGTCCTTTCCCTTCTTCCCCTCCCACCACCAGGAGTGGTGTGTGTGTGTGTGTGTGTGTGTTGGTGGGGGTGCTCTTCACCTCCCCTTGTTGGGAGTTGATCCAAAACTGTATGGTTGAAATAGTGCTTGGACTCCACTGACACTAGATGCTGCCATCGTGTGGTTTAGCATTAGTGTCTGGGATGACTTGGGGCAAGATCTCAACCTCCCCGCATCCCACTTCACTGCTGCCAGAATCCCACCTGCCCCCCCTGCTAGAGCCGCCTCCCTGCCCAACCTGGGTGGGGGTGGAGAAGAGGGTTCTGATAACTTGAGCTGTGGTTTGGAGGTGGAACAGCTGTCAAGGGCACTGAGGGGGAGGTAGCAGGAGCTCACCCTACAAGGACGGGGGTTGGCACTGGAGATTCCTAGAAAGGAGAAGACGACTCCATTCTGGGGTTCAGGAGGTGAATTCATCCCTCAGTGGTGGGCAGGTGCTGGGTGTAAATACTGCTGGTTCCAGGTGTCCTTAATTGCCCCTGATTCCTCGGGGCATTTGAGTCTCTGACAGGTTCTCGTTCCCTTGCAGGAGGAGGACGTCACGGCCAAAGGGATGCACCAGCTCCGCATCATCCGGCACTTACGCCATGTGCCTGAGACACTGCAGGGGCTGTTCCTCTGAGGCCTTAGCAACTCCCTCTCCCGGCTGCAGGTACTGCTCTGGCTCACTGTAAATGGGGAGCTAGTGGAAGGGGAAATGGAGCCCCCTGGCATTCACTAAAAGGGAAAGTGGTGGATTCTCCATCTCTTGATGTTATTGAATGAAGACTAGATGCCTTTCTGGAATGTGTGTGCCCAAAAAGTAACTATTGTACTATACTGGAAGCCTATGATATGGAGGGGGTTAGATGAGATGCTGTAAAGGTCTCTTCTGGCCAGAAAGTCTCCTACTTTTGGAAACACTGAGTGTAGTATTGGGAGCAGCCTCTGATGTTTTACTGTCTAGCTAGCTTGCTTCCTAGAATGAAGACGAATTTTGTGGTGTGATCCACAGAGCGTAGCTCAAACCTTCATAGTGTCAGGCCAGCAGCAGGACATTAGCACTTAAGGGTTTGATTGGTGGCAGTGATATCACAAAGGTCTTTTGCAGGACCTCAGCATATTGGTCAAAGGTGTTAGGGAGGTGGTAAGCTCAGAGAGAGATGCTGCCATCAGCGAGGCAGGACAGGGGCGCATGGCCAGGGAAACCTCAGAGACCCCTGTGGCTTTGCTTCAGCAAGTCTCCTTCTCGAGGTTTCTCTTGAGGACTGAGAGAGTATTAGGATTCACGTATTTGAGTGAGAGCAGGAGCCTCTTTCGACTTGTCTCCTTTCCTTTTACTGATTTTACTAGAAAACAGACATCCCTGTTTAGAAAGTAAGAACCTCCAAGAGGTTTTGGAACCTGCTCAGTCTGATCCATCTGGTGCCAGCTGAATTCTAGGCAGGCATGGAAAACACTAGTTCAAGGTGGCAGAATTTTAATCCCTCCCTGTAATTTTGTCTGGTAGAATCACTGGGGACATTAGGGTTTGTCCTTTTCGTTTTACCTTTTCCTCCATCCCTCCTTCCTTTCTCTTTATCTCTTACTTCTTTTGTCCTTTCTCTTCTTCCCCTCCCACCACCAGGAGTGGTGTGTGTGTGTGTGTGTGTGTGTTGGTGGGGGTGCTCTTCACCTCCCCTTGTTGGGAGTTGATCCAAAACTGTATGGTTGAAATAGTGCTTGGACTCCACTGACACTAGATGCTGCCATCGTGTGGTTTAGCATTAGTGTCTGGGATGACTTGGGGCAAGATCTCAACCTCCCCGCATCCCACTTCACTGCTGCCAGAATCCCACCTGCCCCCCCTGCTAGAGCCGCCTCCCTGCCCAACCTGGGTGGGGGTGGAGAAGAGGGTTCTGATAACTTGAGCTGTGGTTTGGAGGTGGAACAGCTGTCAAGGGCACTGAGGGGGAGGTAGCAGGAGCTCACCCTACAAGGACGGGGGTTGGCACTGGAGATTCCTAGAAAGGAGAAGACGACTCCATTCTGGGGTTCAGGAGGTGAATTCATCCCTCAGTGGTGGGCAGGTGCTGGGTGTAAATACTGCTGGTTCCAGGTGTCCTTAATTGCCCCTGATTCCTCGGGGCATTTGAGTCTCTGACAGGTTCTCGTTCCCTTGCAGGAGGAGGACGTCACGGCCAAAGGGATGCACCAGCTCCGCATCATCCGGCACTTACGCCATGTGCCTGAGACACTGCAGGGGCTGTTCCTCTGAGGCCTTAGCAACTCCCTCTCCCGGCTGCAGGTACTGCTCTGGCTCACTGTAAATGGGGAGCTAGTGGAAGGGGAAATGGAGCCCCCTGGCATTCACTAAAAGGGAAAGTGGTGGATTCTCCATCTCTTGATGTTATTGAATGAAGACTAGATGCCTTTCTGGAATGTGTGTGCCCAAAAAGTAACTATTGTACTATACTGGAAGCCTATGATATGGAGGGGGTTAGATGAGATGCTGTAAAGGTCTCTTCTGGCCAGAAAGTCTCCTACTTTTGGAAACACTGAGTGTAGTATTGGGAGCAGCCTCTGATGTTTTACTGTCTAGCTAGCTTGCTTCCTAGAATGAAGACGAATTTTGTGGTGTGATCCACAGAGCGTAGCTCAAACCTTCATAGTGTCAGGCCAGCAGCAGGACATTAGCACTTAAGGGTTTGATTGGTGGCAGTGATATCACAAAGGTCTTTTGCAGGACCTCAGCATATTGGTCAAAGGTGTTAGGGAGGTGGTAAGCTCAGAGAGAGATGCTGCCATCAGCCAGGCAGGACAGGGGCTTAGGGCCAGGGAAACCTCAGAGACCCCTGTGACTTTCATAGAATCATAGAATCATAGAATATCAGGGTTGGAAGGGACCTCAAGAGGTCATCTACTCCAACCCCGTCCTCAAAGCAGGACCAATTCCCAACTAAATCATCCCAGCCAGGGCTTTGTCAAGCCGGGCCTTAAAAACCTCCAAGGAAGGAGACTCCACCACCTCCCTAGTTAACGCATTCCAGTGCTTCACCACCCTCCTAGTGAAATAGTGTTTCCTAATATCCAACCTGGACCTCCCCCACTGCAACTTGAGACCATTGCTCCTTGTTCTGTCATCTGCCACCACTGAGAACAACCGAGCTCCATCCTCTTTGGAACCCCCCTTCACGTAGTTGAAGGCTGCTATCAAATCCCCCCTCATTCTTCTCTTCTGGAGACTAAACAATCCCAGTTCCCTCAGCCTCTCCTCATAAGTCATGTGCTCCAGACCCCTAATCATTTTTGTTGCTCTCCACTGGACTCTTTCCAATTTTTCCACATCCTTCTTGTAGTGTGGGGCCTGTCGGAGAAAAACAGAGTTCTCACTATTTGTTTAGGTACAGCAAGTCAGATGCTTTATTAACTCTCACAATTGCCCAGAGGGAGAGAGCTAAGCAGGTCTCTCCCAGGTAACTAATTACAGCAAGCATTTATACCTTTCATTACAGAAATAACGAGGGACAGCTGCGTTTTGTTTATACATAGGCCATCTTGATATCTCGTTTCTTCACTTGTTTTGACTCTTGCCAACATACAATATTTTCTATACCTTATCTACACAAGGTCTTCTACACCTTATCTATACCAGGTCATAATGACTTCTTACACAGTTCTTTCTCACCCGCCTCACACATTCCTCGCTTCTACAAATCTCGCGTTATTAGGGTTACAGTTAGCCTAACTCTTGCTAACGAACTGTCATGCATTGCATCCCCTTCCTGTGAGCTCTTTCTCTGCTTCCACAGGCCCAAAACTGGACACAGTATTCCAGATGAGGCCTCACCAATGTCGAATAAAGGGGAACGATCACGTTCCTCGATCTGCTGGCAATGCCCCTACTTATACAGCCCAAAATGCCGTTAGCCTTCTTGGCAACAAGAGCACACTGTTGACTCATATCCAGCTTCTCGTCCACTGTGACCCCTAGGTCCTTTTCTGCAGAACTGCTACCTAGCCATTCGGTCCCTAGTCTGTAGCAGTGCATGGGATTCTTCCGTCCTAAGTGCAGGACTCTGCACTTGTCCTTGTTGAACTTCATCAGGTTTTTTTTGGCCCAATCCTCTAATTTGTCTAGGTCCCTCTGTATCCGATCCCTACCCTCTAGCGTATCTACCACGCCTCCTAGTTTAGTGTCATCTGCAAACTTGCTGAGAGTGCAGTCCACACCATCCTCCAGATCATTAATAAAGATATTAAACAAAACCGGCCCCAGGACCGACCCTTGGGGCACTACTCCGCTTGAAACCGGCTGCCGACTAGACATGGAGCCATTGATCACTACCCGTTGAGCCCGACGATCCAGCCAGCTTTCTATCCACCTTACAGTCCATTCATCCAGCCCATACTTCTTTAACTTGGTGGCAAGAATACTGTGGGAGAGCGTATCAAAAGCTTTGCTAAAGTCAAGGAATAACACATCCACTGCTTTCCCCTCATCCACAGAGCCAGTTATCTCATCATAGAAGGCAATTAGGTTAGTCAGGCACGACTTCCCCTTGGTGAATCCATGCTGACTGTTCCTGATCACTTTCCTCTCCTCTAAGTGTTTCATAATTGATTCCTTGAGGACCTGCTCCATGATTTTTCCAGGGACTGAGGTGAGGCTGACTGGCCTGTAGTTCCCCGGATCCTCCTCCTTCCCTTTTTTAAAGATGGGCACTACATTAGCCTTTTTCCAGTCATCCGGGACCTCCCTCGATCGCCATGAGTTTTCAAAAATAATGGCTAATGGCTGTGCAATCTCATCCGCCAAGTCCTTTAGCACCCTCGGATGCAGCGCATCCAGCCCCATGGAGTTGTGCACGTCCAGTTTTTCTAAATAGTCCCGAACCACTTCTTTCTCCACAGAGGGCTGGTCACCTTCTCCCCATATTGTGCTGCCCAGTGCAGCAGTCTGGGAGCTGACCTTGTTCGTGAAGACAGAGGCAAAAAAGCATTGAGTACATTAGCTTTTTCCACATCCTCAGTCACTAGGTTGCCTCCCTCATTCAGTAAGGGGCCCACACTTTCCTTGACTTTCTTCTTGTTGCTAACATACCTGAAGAAACCCTTCTTGTTACTCTTAACATCTCTTGCTAGCTGCAACTCCAAGTGTGATTTGGCCTTCCTGATTTCACTCCTGCATGCCTGAGCAATATTTTTATACTCCTCCCTGGTCATTTGTCCAATCTTCCACTTCTTGTAAGCTTCTTTTTTGCGTTTAAGATCAGCAAGGATTTCACTGTTTAGCCAAGCTGGTCGCCTGCCATATTTACTATTCTTTCTACACATCGGGATGGTTTGTTCCTGCAACCGCAATAAGGATTCTTTAAAATACAGCCAGCTCTCCTGGACCCCTTTGCCCTTCATGTTATTCTCCCAGGGGATCCTGCCCATCTGTTCCCTGAGGGAGTCAAAGTCTGCTTTTCTGAAGTCCAGGGTCCGTATTCTGCTGCTCTCCTTTCTTCCTTGTGTCAGGATCCTGAACTCGACCATCTCATGGTCACTGCCTCCCAGGTTCCCATCCACTTTTGCTTCCCCTACTAATTCTTCCCTGTTTGTGAGCAGCAGGTCGAGAAAAGCTCTGCCCCTAGTTGGTTCCTCCAGCACTTGCACCAGGAAATTGTGCCCTACACTTTCCAAAAACTTCCTGGATTGTCTGTGCACCGCTGTATTGCTCTCCTAGCAGATATCAGGGTGATTAAAGTCTCCCATGAGAACCAGGGCCTGCGATCTAGCAACTTCTGCTAGTTGCCAGAAGAAAGCCTCGTCCACCTCATCCCCCTGGTCTGGTGGTCTATACCAGACTCCAACCGTGACATCCCCCTTATTGCTCACACTTCTCAACTTTATCCAGAGACTCTCAGGTTTTTCTACAGTTTCATACCGGACCTCTGAGCACTCATACTCCTCTCTTACATACAATGCAACTCCCCCACCTTTTCTGCCCTGCCTGTCCTTCCTGAACAGTTTATATCCATCCATGACAGTACTCCAGTCATGTGAGTTATCCCACCAAGTGTCTGTTATTGCTTCAGCAAGTCTCCTTCTCGAGGTCTCTCTTTGAGGACTGAGAGAGTATTAGTGTTCACATGTGTGAGTGCGAGCAGGAGCCTCTTTGGAGTTTTCTCCTTTCCTTTGACGGATTTTACTAGAAAACAGACGTCCCTATTTAGAAGGTAAGAGCCTCCAAGAGGTTTTGGAACCTGCTCAGTCTGATCCATCTGGTGCCAGCTGAATTCTAGGCATGGAAAACACTAGGTTAAGGTGGCAGAATTTTATTCCCTCTGTGGGATTTTGTCCCGTAGAATCACAGGGGACATTAGTGTTTGTCATTTTCGTTTTACCCTTTCCTCCATCCCTCCTTCCTTTCTCTTCATCTCTTACTTCTTTTGTCCTTTCTCCTGTTCACCTGCCACCACCAGGAGTGGTGTGTGTGTGTGAGTGTGTGTGTGTGTGTGTGTGTGTGTGTGTGTGTGTTGCTGGGGGTGCTCTTCACCTCCCCTTGTGGGAAGTTGATCCAAAACTGTCTGGTTGAAATAGTGCTTGAACTCCAATGACACTAGATGCTGCCATCCTGTGGCTTAGCATTAGTGTCTGGGATGATTCGGGCAAGATCTCAACCTCCCCGCAACCCACTTCACTGCTGGCAGAATCCCTCCTGCCCCCCCTGCTAGAGCCGCCTCCCTGCCCAACCTGGGTGGGGGTGGAGAAGAGGGTTCTGATAACTTGAGCTGTGGTTTGGAGGTAGAACAGCTGTCAAGGGTACTGAGGGGGAGGTAGCAGGAGCTCACCCTACAAGGTGGTGGGTTGGCACTGGAGGTTACTAGAAAGGACAAGAAGACTCCATTCTGGGGTTCAGGAGGTGAATTCATCCCTCAGTGGTGGGCAGGTAGTCAGTTTAAATACTGCTGGTTCCAGGTGCCCTTAATTCCCCCTGATTCCTCGGGGCGTTTGAGTCTTTGACAGGTTCTCGTTCCCTTGCAGCAGGAGGAGGTCATGGCCAGAGTGATGCACCAGCTCCTCCTCATCCGGCACTTGTGCCAGGTGCCTCCCTGCTGCAGGTACTGCTCTGGCTCACTGTAAATGGGGTGCTAGTGGAAGGGGAAATGGAGCCCCCTGGCACTCAGTAACAGGGAAAGTGGTGGATTCTCCATCTCTTGATGTCATTTCATGAAGACTAGATGCCTTTCTGGAATGTGTGTGCCCAAAAAGTACCTATTGTACTATACAGGAAGCCTATGATATGCAGGGGGTTAGATGAGATGTTCTAAAGGTCTTTTCTGGCCATAAAGTGTAGTAATTTTGGAAACACTGAGTGTAGCATTGGGAGCAGCCTCTGATGCTTTACTGTCTAGCCGGCTTGCTTCCTAGAATGAAGACGCATCGAGTGGGGTGATCCACAGAGAGTAGCTGAAACCTTCAAAGTGTCAGGCCAGCAGCAGGACATTAGCACTTCAGGGGATGGGTGGGTGTGGCAGTGACATCACAAAGGCCTTTTGCAGTGTAGTAGTTCCGGGGTGGGGCTCGTCCCTTCCTGGGGTACCTGGGAGCCAGGCCGCCCCGCTACAAAGCGAATAACAGTCTAGGGCCCAGACCTTTGGGTAGGGGCTGAGCACACAATTAGCAGTTCTTCTTCGAGTGCTTGCTCATATCCATTCCATTAGGTGTGTGCGCGCCGCGTGCACGATCGTCGGAAGATTTTCTACCCTAGCAACACCGGCGGGTCGGCTGTGGAGCCCCCTAGAGTGGCGCCTTCATGGCGCTGAATATATACCCCAGCCGACCCGGCGCCCCCTCAGTTCCTTCTTACCGCCCCTGACGGTCGTTGGAACTGTGGAGCGCTGCTTAGCTGTTCTCCACTCTCCCTAGCTTAGTTTGTTATTCGCAGAACAGGACTTGGGCCATTGGCAGAACATAACAGAGGACCATTCTCATGGCCCATCTCACTGGTCGTTTTGGACCCCGTGGGCGTACCATCAGGCGCAAGGGGCTCCAGTTGCTTCGACCTCTCGCTCCGGTCACTCTGCTAGAAGGGCCCCGGAGTCCACCATCTCTCGGCCTCCGCCAGGGGGCATGGAGGCTTCAGTGTCCGCACCACCTGAAGCCCTGGACTCAAGCGCAGGTGATGCTCCGGCCCAGGAGCAGGGAGACCAGGACCCTCCCTTGGATCCTGTTCCACCGGAGGCATCTTCCTCCTCCTCTCCGGATGAGGCAGTGGCGGGCACATCGTGCACAGGTCCACCTCCAATAGATCTTCGGGCTCACCAGGATCTTCTGCGTAGGATGGCCCATAATATGGACCTGCAGGCGGAGGAGATAGTGGAGGTGCACGACCCCATCGTGAATATCCTCGGAGCGGATGCCCCATCGAGGGTGGCGTTACCCCTTATCCGCACGATACAAGCCAATGCATCTACGATATGGCAGACTCCTGCCTCTATCCCACCCACAGCGAGAGGGGTGGAAAGGAAATACTTTGTCCCGTCTAAAGACTACGGGTACTTGTATACCCACCCCCAGCCGTGTTCACTGGTGGTGGCATCAGTGAACGCAAGGGAGCGCCACGGTCAGCAGGCCGCAGCGCCCAAATCAAAGGAGGCTAAGCGCCTCGATTTATTCGGCCGTAAAGTTTACTCAGCCGGAGGGCTGCAACTTAGAGCGGCTAACCAACAGGCGCTCTTGAGCCGCTATGGCTTTAACTCCTGGAACTCTATGGGGAAGTTCAAGGAGTTGGTTCCCCAAGAGTCCAGGGAGGAGTTTGGAGCCCTGGTAGAGGAGGGTAAGAAGGTGGCTCGGACCTCCTTACAGGCCTCCTTAGACATAGCAGACTCTGCTGCGAGAACCCTGGCCTCAGGTATCGCTATGCGGAGGATCTCCTGGCTCCAGGTTTCGGGTCTGCCTCAGGAACTGCAGCAAACCCTGCAGGATCTACCCTTTGAAGGACAAGGGTTGTTTTCAGAAAAGACGGACTCTCGCTTGCAGAGCCTCAAGGACTCCAGGACGATCATGCGTTCCCTGGGGATGCATGTTGTGGGCCCTCAGCGCAGGCCATTCAGACCGTAGCCTCAGCGCTTCTACCCCCCCCCGCCTCGTCAGAGACAGGACTCGGCCCGGAGGCGAGGGCGAGGTGGTAGACGAAGGTGGACCTGCCCTCAACCCGGTCAGAACCAGGGGCCACCTAGACCACCTTCAGGCCCCAGGCAGAACTTTTGAAGGTGCGGTCGAGGACGGCGCCCCAATCATCCCCCAGGATCCAGCCCCCTCCTTTCGGGATCGCCCTTCCCATTTTCACCGTGCCTGGTCCCTTATAACTTCGGACCGTTGGGTCCTTCGCACGGTGGACAGGGGATATGCTATCCAGTTTTCTTCAATCCCCCCCTCCTCCCCCTCCTCCCCCCCTTCCCCGTCCCTCTTCAGGGACCCTTCTCACGAGCAACTTCTTATACAGGAAGTTTCCACGCTCCTTGCTATGGGGGCCATAGAGGAGGTTCCAGTGGAGTTAAGGGGCAGGGGATGCTATTCCCGTTACTTCCTCATTCCCAAGTCCAAAGGAGGTCTGCGACCCATCTTGGACTTGCGCGGACTCAACAAATTCGTAGTAAAGTTGAAGTTCCGCATGGTCTCTTTGGGGGCCATTATCCCTTCCCTCGATCCTGGAGACTGGTTCGCCGCCCTCGACATGAAAGATGCATACTTTCACATCGCAATTTACCCGCCTCACAGACGCTTCCTGCGGTTCGTGGTAAGCAAGGTGCACTACCAATTTGCAGTCCTTCCCTTCGGCCTATCCTCGGCCCCAAGGGTATTCACGAAATGTATGGCTGTCGTGGCAGCGTACCTTCGTCGGCAAGGGATACAGGTGTTCCCGTACCTAGACGACTGGCTGGTACGCGGTCGCACCAAAGAGCAAGTTCGAGCTCACGTCCACATAATAGTGCACACATTCAACAAGTTGGGCGTCCTACTCAACAAGGACAAATCCACTCTAGAACCTACCCAGAGAATAGAATTTATCGGCGCAGTTCTAGACTCCAGGCGTGCACAAGCCATCCTGCCAGACAACCGCTTTTGCACCATCACGAGCCTCATTCAAGGGCTCAAGGCCTTCCCAACTACCACGGTGAGGTCGTGCCTTACCCTGCTGGGTCACATGGCTTCCTGCACGTACGTAACCAGGCATGCCAGACTTCGGCTTCGCCCACTCCAGACCTGGGTGTCATCAATATACCGCCCACATCGGGACAGCCTGAACATGGTGGTCACGGTCCCGAACTCGGTCCTGACCTCCCTCACCTGGTGGCTAGATCACAGTGTGGTTTGCGAGGGGATGCCGTTTCACGCCCCACAACCCTCTCTGCACCTGGTCACAGACGCTTCATCTCTGGGTTGGGGCGCCCATCTCAACGAGCACCATTCCCAGGGCCTGTGGACTGCACCTCAGCTAGCCCTGCACATCAATGTTCGGGAACTGATGGCGGTGCGCCTGGCGTGCCAGGCATTTCTCAATCTCCTACGTGGCCGCTGTGTGTTAGTTCTCATCGACAACACCACGGCCATGTTTTACATCAACAAGCAAGGAGGAGCACGTTCGTCAATTCTATGCCAAGAGGCCATTCGCCTGTGGGACTTCTGCATCGCCCACTCAATCCATCTCACGGCATCGTTCCTCCCTGGAGTCCAGAACACTCTGGCGGACCGACTCAGCAGGTCCTTTCAAACACACGAGTGGTCTATCCGTCCGGACATCATACATTCCGTTTTCCAGAAGTGGGGGTTTCCCCAGATAGACCTGTTTGCATCTCGAGACAACAGGAAGTGCCACGTGTTCTGCTCCCTGCAAGGTCGAGCTCCGGGCTCCCTCTCGGATGCGTTTCTCCTTCCCTGGAAAGACCACCTGTTTTATGCCTTCCCTCCGTTTCCTCTGGTCCACAAGGTACTGCTCAAATTGCGCAGAGACCAGGCACAGGTGATTCTGATCGCCCCAGCGTGGCCGAGACAACATTGGTACACCACGCTGTTGGAGCTCTCGGTTCAGACACCGATCCCGCTTCCATTATGCCCGGATCTCATATCTCAGGACCACGGTCGCCTGCGTCACCCCGACCTGCAATCACTCCACCTCACGGCGTGGCTGCTCCATGGTTCACCCAGGCAGAGCAGCAGTGCTCGCACTCTGTCCAACAGATTCTGCTGAGCAGTAGGAAGCCCTCAACACGGACCACATACTTGGCCAAGTGGAAGCGGTTCTCCTGTTGGTGCGAACAACGAGCCACGTCCCCGTTACAGGCACCTATTCCTCTCATATTGGAATATCTCCTCTCCCTAAAACAGCAAGGGTTGGCGATATCTTCAATTAGAGTTCACCTGGCCGCTATATCGGCCTTTCACCCAGGGGAACTCGCGTCTTCGGTATTCTCTAACCCGATGGTCGTTAGATTCCTCAAGGGCTTAGACCGGATGTACCCACAGCAACGTCAGCCCGTTCCGACGTGGGACCTCAACCTGGTTCTCTCCAAGCTCACAGGCCCTCCATTCGAGCCACTGGCCACCTGTTCACTTCTGTACCTATCCTGGAAGACAGCCTTCCTCGTAGCCATCACCTCAGCAAGGCGCGTTTCTGAACTCAGGGCGCTTACATCTGAGCCCCCTTACACAGTTTTTCATAAGGATAAAGTGCAGCTTCGTCCACATCCTGCCTTTCTCCCTAAGGTGGTTTCTCCTTTTCATATCAACCAGGATATATTTCTCCCGGTCTTTCATCCTAAACCACATGCCACTCGCCAGGATCAACGTTTGCATTCTCTGGACGTGCGCAGGGCCCTGGCCTTCTATATTGACCGCACAAGGCACTTTAGAAAGACGACGCAACTCTTCGTTGCAGTGGCCGACCGAATGAAAGGCTCACCGGTCTCCTCACAACGCCTATCCTCCTGGATTACGTCTTGCATCCGGACTTGCTATGACCTGGCAGGTGTCTCAGCACCGCACCTCACCGCTCACTCCACGAGGGCCCAAGCTTCCTCGACGGCTTTCCTGGCGCAAGTGCCGATCCAGGACATTTGTAGAGCTGCGGTTTGGTCATCAGTCCACACGTTTACAGCGCACTATGCACTAGTGCAGCAGTCCAGGGACGATGCTGCCTTCGGATCAGCGGTTTTGCACACAGCAATGTCTCACTCCGACCCCACCACCTAAGTTGGGCTTGGGAGTCACCTAATGGAATGGATATGAGCAAGCACTCGAAGAAGAAAAGACGGTTACTCACCGTTGTAACTGTTGTTCTTCGAGATGTGTTGCTCATATCCATTCCAAACCCGCCCCCCGTCCCCACTGTCGGAGTAGCCGGCAAGAAGGAACTGAGGGGGCGCCGGGTCGGCTGGGGTATATATTCAGCGCCATGAAGGCGCCACTCTAGGGGGCTCCACAGCCGACCCGCCGGTGTTGCTAGGGTAGAAAATCTTCCGACGATCGTGCACGCGGCGCGCACACACCTAATGGAATGGATATGAGCAACACATCTCGAAGAACAACAGTTACAACGGTGAGTAACCGTCTTTTCGGCGCTCAGGCCTTTGTGCAGGGACTGAGCACACAATCAACAGTTCAGAGCTCAGGCCCTTATGCAGGGACTGAGCACACAATCAACAGTTCAGAGCTCAGGCCCTTATGCAGGGACTGAGCACACAATCAACAGCTCCGGCCCTGGGTCAGGGCGGGGAACAAACCAGTAGTCAGTCAGCGGCCCAGGCCTTGTAGCAGGAGCTGGGTCAGTTTGGGTTAGCCCAGGCCCTAGGTCAGGGCGGGGCAGCAAACCAATCGTCAGTCAGAGGCCCAGGCCCCTTGGACAAGGAGGAGGAGAGACTGCCACCCAGCACGGGGTGGCATGGGGGAACACAGGCCCACCCACTCCACTGTGTTCCAGCCCGGGGCCCTATCCGCAGCAGTCCGTCTGCCGCGCAGTCAGTGGGGATCCTGACCGCAACACACTGACATGGGTTCGGGGTCTGCTATCCCGGGCCACTTCCCATCTCCTCCTCCATGGGTACCTGTTCCTCCTGAGTTCCGTCTGCTGGGTCGCAGATCATGGGCTGCTCCGGGCCCGAGCAGCAGGTAGGTCTGTCACACCCTCTGGGCCTTGGCGGGGGGAAGCTCAGACCGTTCCTCAGGAAGATCGTGGATAATGCGCTGGAGAGGTTTTAGCTGGGGGCTGTATGTGATGGCCAGTGGTGTTCTGTTATTGTCCTTGTTGGGCCTGTCCTGTAGTAGGTGATTTCTGGATACCCGTCTTGCTCTGTCAATCTGTTTCCTCACTTCCCCAGGTGGGTATTGTAGTTTTACGAATGCTTGATAAAGATCTTGTAGGTGTTTGTCTCTGTCTGAGGGGTTGGAGCAAATTCGGTTGTATCTTAGGGCTTGGCTGTAGACAATGGATCGTGTGATGTGTCTTGGATGGAAGCCGGAGGCATGTAGGTACGTATAGCGGTCAGTAGGTTTCCGGTAGAGGGTGGTGTTTATGTGACCATCACTTATTTGTACTGTAGTGTCCAGGAAGTGGATCTGTTGTGTGGACTGGTCCAGGCTGAGGTTGATGGTGGGGTGGAAATTGTTGAAGTCCAGGTGGAATTCTTCAAGGGCCTCCTTTCCGTGGGTCCATATGATGAAGATGTCGTCAATGTAGCGCAAGTAGAGGAGGGGCACTAGGGGACGAGAGCTGAGGAAGCGTTGTTCTAAGTCAGCCATAAAAATGTTGGCATACTGTGGGGCCATGCGAGTACCCATAGCAGTGCCACTGACTTGAAGGTATAAGTTGTCCCCAAATCTGAAGTGGTTGTGGGTGAGGACAAAGTCACAAAGCTCAGCCACCAGGCTTGCTGTGGCCTCATCAGGGATACTGTTCCTGACAGCTTGTAGTCCATCCTCATGTAGAATATTGGTATAAAGTGCTTCTACATGCATGGTGGCCAGGATGGTGTTTCCAGGAAGAACATCAATGCATTGTAGTTTCCTCAGGAAGTTGGTGGTGTCTCGAAGATAGCTGGGAGTGCTGGTAGCATAGGGCCTGAGGAGAGAGGCCAAATAGCCAGATAATCCTGCCGTCAGAGTGCCAATGCCTGAGATGATGGGGCGTCCAGGGTTTCCGGGTTTATGGATCTTGGGTAGCAGATAGAATACCCCTGGTCGGGGTTCTGGGGGTGTGTCCATGTAGATTTGTTCCCGTACTGTAGCTGGGAGTTTCTTGAGCAGATGGTGTAGTTTCTTTTGGTATTCCTCAGTGGGATCAGAGGATAGTGGCCTGTAGAATGTGGTCTTGGAGAGTTGCCTGGCAGCCTCCTGTTCATAATCTGACCTGTTCATTATGACTACAGCACCTCCTTTGTCAGCCCCTTTGATGATAATGTCAGAGTTGTTTCTGAGGCTGTGGATGGCATTGCGTTCTGTACGGCTGAGGTTATGGGACAAGTGATGTTGTTTGTCCACAATTTCAGCCTGTGCACGTCTGCGGAAACACTCTATGTAGAGGTCCAGTCTGTCATTTCGACCGTCAGGAGGAGTCCACGCAGAATTCTTCTTTTTGTAGTGTTGGTAGGAGGGTTCCTGTGGGTCAGTGCACTGTTCAGTGGTGCGTTGAAAATATTCCTTGAGTCGGAGACGAGGAAAGTAGGCTTCCAGATCACTGCAGAACTGTATCATGTTCGTGGGGACGGTGGGACAGAAAGAGAGTCCCCGAGATAGGACAGACTCTTCTGCTGGGCTAAGCGTGTGGTTGGAAAGATTGACAATGTTGTTAGATGAGTTGAGGGTACCATTGTTATAGCCCCTAGTGGCAGGTATTAGTTTAGATAACTTACAGTCCTTTTTCCTCTGTAGAGAAGTGAAGTGTGCATTGTAAATGGCTTGTCTCATTTTTGTAAAGTCCAGCCACGTGGAAGTTTGTGTAGAAGGCTGGTATTGTATGAGAGTCTCCAGTTCTGAGAGCTCATTCTTGATCTTCTCCTGTCTGCTGTACAGGATGCTGATCAGGTGGTTCCTCAGTTTCTTTGAGAGAGTGTGTGGCACAATCTCTCACCATACTCAGTGTAGTATGTTGATTGCAATGGATTTTTTACCTTCAGTCCTTTTGGTATGATGTCCATCTGTTTGCATTTGGAGAGGAAGATGATGTCTGTCTGTATCTGTGCAAGTTTTTTGTTGAGGTTGATGGATTTCCACTCCATACGGCTAAATTTAGTGCCTTGCATGGTGTCAAGTATCAGTCTGTATCTACAAAAACAACAAGGAGTCTGGTGGCACCTTAAAGACTAACAGATTTATTTGGGCATAAGCTTTCGTGAGTAAAAACCTCACTTCTTCGGATGCATAGAGTGAAAGTTACAGATGCAGGCATTATATACTGACACATGGAGAGCAGGGAGTTACTTCACAAGTGGAGAACCAGTGTTGACAGGGCCAATTCAAAAATCAGGGTGGATGTAGTCCACTCCCAATAATAGATGAGGAGGTGTCAATTCCAGGAGAGGAAAAGCTGCTTCTGTAGTGAGCCAGCCACTCCCAGTCCCTATTCAAGCCCAGATTAATGGTGTTGAATTTGCAAATGAATTTTAGTTCTGCTGTTTCTCTTTGAAGTCTGTTTCTGAAGTTTTTTTTGTTCAATGATAGTGACTTTTAAATCTGTAATAGAATGACCAGGGAGATTGAAGTGTTCACATACTGGCTTATGTATGTTACCATTCCTGATGTCCGACATGGGGACATTAGGGTTTGTCCTTTTCCTTTTCCCTTTTCCTCCATCCCTCCTTCCTTTCTCTTCATCTCTTACTTCTTTTGTCCTTTCTCTTGTTCCCCTCACACCACCAGGAGTGGTGTGTGTGTGTGTGTGTGTGTGTGTGTGTGTGTGGTGCTGATGGTTCTCTTCTCCTCCCCTTGTGGGGAGTTGATCCAAAACTGTGGGGTTGAAATAGTGCTTGGACCCCACTGACAGTAGATGCTGCCATTGTGTGACTTAGCATTAGTGTCTGGGATGACTTGGGTCAAGATCTCAACCTCCCTGCAACCTACTTCACTGCTGTCAGAATCCCTCCTGCACACCCTGTTAGAGCCGCCTCCCAGCCCAACCTGTGTCGGGGTGGAGAAGAGGGTTCTGATGACTTGAGCTGTGGTTTGGAGGTGGAATATCTGTGAAGGGCACTGAGCAGGAGGTAGCAGGAGCTCACCCTACAAGGAGGGGGGTTGGCTCTGGAGGTTTCTAGAAAGGACAAGAAGACTCCATTTTGGGGTTCAGGAGGTGAATTCATCTCTCATTGATGGGCAGGTGCTGGGTGGAAATACTGCTGGTTCCAGGTTCCCTTAATTCCCCCTGATTCCTCGGGGCGTTTGAGTCTCTGACAGGTTCTCGTTCCCTTGCAGCAGGAGGACGTCACGGCCAAAATGATGCACCAGCTCCGCATCATCCTGCACTTATGCCACGTGCCTGAGACACTGCAGGGGCTGCGCCTCTGAGGCCTTCAGGAACTCCCGCTCCCTGCTGCAGGTACTGCTCCGGCTCACTGTAAATGACGAGCTAGTGGAAGGGGAAATGGAGCCCCCTGGCACTCACTAAAAGGGAAAGTGATGGATTCTCCATCTCTTAATGTCATTTAATTTAGACTAGATACCTTTCTGGAATGTTTGTACCCAAAAAGTAACTATTGTACTATACAGGAAGCCCATGATATGCAGGGGCTTAGATTAGATGCTCTAAAGGTCTCTTCTGGCCATAAAGTGTAGTAATTTTGGAAACACGGAGTGTAGCATTGGGAGCAGCCTCTGATGTTTTATTGTCTAGCCGGCTTGCTTCCTAGAATGAAGACGCATTGACTGGGGTGATCCACACAGAGTAGCTCAAACCTTCAAAGTGTCAGGCCAGCACCAGGACATTAGCACTTCAGGGTTTGGTTGGGTGTGGCAGTGACATCACAAAGGCCTTTTGCAGGACGTCAGCTTATTGGTCAAATGTGTTAGGGAGGTGGTGACCTCAGAGAGAGATGCTGACATCAGAGAGAGATGCTGACATGAGGGCCAGGGAAACCTCAGAGACCCCTCTGGCTTTGCTTCAGCAAGTCTCCTCCTTGAGGTCTCTCTTTGAGGAAAGTAAGTGCCTCGGAGAGGTTTGTATCCTGTTCAGTCTGATCCACCTGGTGCCAGCTGAATTCTAAGCATGGAAAACACTAGTTCAAGGTGGCAGAATTTTATTCCCTCCCTGTGATTTTGTCCCGTAGAATCACCGGGGACATTAGTGTTTGTCCTTTTCGTTTTACCTTTTCCTCCCTCCCTCCTTCCTTTCTCTTCATCTCTTACTTCTTTTGTCCTTTCTCCTGTTCCCCTCCCACCACCGGGAGTGGTTTGTGTGTGTGTGTTTGTGTGTGTGTTGCTGGGAGTGCTCTTCACCTCCCCTTGTGGGGAGTTCATCCAAAACTGTATGGTTGAAATAGTGCTTGGACTCCACTGACACTAGATGCTGCCATCGTGTGGTTTAGCATTAGTGTCTGGGATGACTTGGGGCAAGATCTCAACCTCCCCGCAACCCACTTCACTGCTGCCAGAATCCCACCTGCCCCCCGTGCTAGAGCCGCCTCCCTGCCCAACCTGGGTGGGGGTGGAGAAGAGGGTTCTGATAACTTGAGCTGTGGTTTGGAGGTGGAACAGCTGTCAAGGGCACTGAGGGGGAGGTAGCAGGAGCTCTCCCTACAAGGACGGGGGTTGGCACTGGAGATTACTAGAAAGGAGAAGACGACTCCATTCTGGGGTTCAGGAGGTGAATTCATCCCTCAGTGGTGGGCAGGTGCTGGGTGTAAATACTGCTGGTTCCAGGTGTTCTTAATTGCCCCTGATTCCTCGGGGCATTTGAGTTTCTGACAGGTTCTCGTTCCCTTGCAGGAGGAGGACGTCACCGCCAAAGTGATGCACCCGCATCATCCGCCACTTGCGCCAGGTGCCTGAGACACTGCAGGGGCTGCGCCTCTGAGGCCTTCAGCAACTCCCGCTCCCTGCTGCAGGTACTGCTCTGTCTCCCTGTAAATGGGGAGCTAGTGGAAGGGGAAATGGAGCCCCCTGGCACTCACTAAAAGGGAAAGTGGTGGATTCTCCATCTCTTGATGTCATTGAATGAAGACTAGATGCCTTTCTGGAATGTGTGTGCCCAAAAAGTAACTATTGTACTATACAGGAGGCCTATGATATGGAGGGGGTTAGATGAGATGCTCTAAAAGTCTCTTCTGGCCATAAAGTGTAGTAATTTTGGAAACACTGAGTGTAGCATTGGGAGCAGCCTCTGATGCTTTACTGTCTAGCCGGCTTGCTTCCTAGAATGAAGACGCATCGAGTGGGGTGATCCTCAGAGAGTAGCTGAAACCTTCAAAGTGTCAGGCCAGCAGCAGGACATTAGCACTTCAGGGGATGAGTGGGTGTGGCAGTGACATCACAAAGGCCTTTTGCAATGTAGTAGTTCCGGGGTGGGGCTCGTCCCTTCCGGCCAGTCCTCCTCAGGATACCGGGCTCTCGGCAGGCTCAGGTCCGCGGGAGCTCGGGCACCAGCGTCTGTCCTCTCCCGCTGCCGGCCAGCTACTGAGCGCTGTGGCTTGGCCTTTATACTTCCTGTCCCGCCCCTTGACTTCCGGGGGGTGGGGACAGGCCGCGGTGGCCTTGACTTCCTGGGGCGCCTGTGAGCCAGGCCGCCCCGCTACATGCAGTATCTCAGCGTATTGGTCAAAGGTGTTAGGGAGGTGGTGACCTCAGAGAGAGATGCTGACATCAGTCAGGGGCGCAGGGCCAGGGAAACCTCAGAGACCCCTGTGGCTTTCCTTTAGCAAGTCTCCTTCTCGAGGTCTCTCTTTGAGGACTGAGAGAGTATTAGGGTTCACGTATGTGAGTGCGAGCAGGAGCCTCTTTCGAGTTTTCTCCTTCCCTTTTACTGATTTTACTCGAAAACAGACGTCCCTGTTTAGAAGGTAAGAGCCTCCAAGAGGTTTTTGAACCTGCTCAGTCTGATCCACCTGGTGCCCGTTGAATTCTAGGCATGGAAAACACTAGTTCAAGGTGACAGAATTTTGTAGTCCACACGGGATTTTGTCCCGTGGAATCACTGGGGACATTAGGGTTTGTCCTTTTCGTTTTACCTTTTCCACCATCCCTCCTTCCTTTCTCTTCATCTCTTACTTCTTTTGTCCTTTCTCCTGTTCCCCTGCCACCACCAGGAGTGGTGTGTGTGTGTGTGTGTGTGTGTGTGTGTGTGTGTGCGTGTTGCTGGGGGTGATCTTCACCTCCTATTGTGGGAAGTTCATCCAAAACTGTGGGGTTGAAATAGTGCTTGGACTCCACTGACACAAGATGCTGCCATCCTGTGGCTTAGCATTAGTGTCTGGGATGACTTGGGGAAGATCTCAACTTCCCCTCAACCCACTTCACTTCTGGCAGAATCCCTCCTGCCCCCCCGCTAGAGCAGCCTCCCTGGCCAACCTGGTTGGGGGTGCAGAAGAGGGTTCTGATAACTTGAGGTTTGGTTTGGAGGTGGAACAGCTGTGAAGAACACTGAGGGGGAGGTAGCAGGAGCTCACCCTACAAGGAGGGGGGTTGGCACTGCAGGATACTAGAAAGGAGAAGACGACTCCATTCTGGGGTTCAGGAGGTGAATTCATCCCTGAGCGGTGGGCAGGTGCTGGGTGGAAATACTACTGGTTCCAGGTGCCCTTAATTCCCCCTGATTCCTCGGGGCGTTTGAGTCTCTGACAGGTTCTCGTTCCCTTGCAGCAGGAAGACGTCACGGCCAAAGGGATGCACCAGCTCGGAATCATCCGGCACTTGCGCCAGGTGCCTGAGACACTGAAGGGGCTGTTCCTCTGAGGCCTTCAGCAACTCCCGCTCCCTGCTGCAGGTACTGCTCTGGCTCACTGTAAATGGGGAGCTAGTGGAAGGGGAAATTGAGCCCCCTGGCATTCACTAAAAGGGAAAGTGTTGGATTCTCCATCTCTTAGGCCTTGTCTACACTACGAGAGTAGTTCGATTTTACTTGCATCGAATTTTTGTAATCGATATTGCAAAGTCGAACGTGTGTGTCCACACTAAGGACAGTAATTCGACTTTGTGCGTCCACACTAACGGTGATAGCGTCGACATTCGAAGCGGTGCACTGTGGTCAGCTATCCCACAGTTCCCGCAGTCCCCTCTGCCCATTGGAATTCTGGGTGTAGCCGGCAATGCCTTCTGGGTAACAAAATGAGTCGAGGGTGCTTTTGGGAAACTGTCGTCATCCGTCCATCACTCCCGCCCTCCCTCCCTGAAAGCGCCGGCGGGAAAACAGTTTGCGCGCTTTTCCAGTCATTGACAGCGCGGACGCCACTGTACTCCGAGCATGGAGCCCGCTGCGACCATCGCTGCAGTTGTGGCCGCTCTCAACGTCTCGCAGCTTATCATAAAGGTTTCCCTGAGGGAGATGCAGAAAAGTCAGGCGAGGAGGCTACGGCACCGCGGTGATGTCCTGAAGTCTGAGAGTAGCACAGACCTGTCAGAAAGCAGGCGACCCAGCGCCGAGGACATCACAGTGGCAATGGGTCATGTTGATGCCGTGGAACGGCGATTCTGGGCACGGGAAACAAGCACTGAGTGGTGGGACCGCATAGTGCTGCAGGTCTGGGATGAATCCCAGTGGCTGCGAAACTTTCGCATGCGGAAGGGAACTTTCCTGGAACTTTGTGAGTTGCTGTCCCCTGCCCTGAAGCGCAGTGACACCCGGTTGCGAGCTGCACTGAGTGTACAGAAGCGAGTGGCCATAGCCCTCTGGAAGCTTGCAACGCCAGACAGCTACCGGTCAGTCGCGAACCAGTTTGGGGTGGGCAAATCTACCGTGGGGGTTGTTGTGATGCAAGTAGCCAAGGCAATCGTTGATGTACTGCTGCCAAAGGTAGTGACCCTGGGAAACGTGGAGGCGATCATAGATGGCTTCGCAGCGATGGGATTCCCAAACTGCGGTGGGGCCATAGATGGAACTCACATCCCTATCCTGGCACCGGACCACCAGGCCACCCAGTACATTAACCGAAAGGGCTACTTTTCCATGGTGCTGCAAGCACTGGTGGACCACAGGGGACGTTTTACCAACATCTACGTGGGATGGCCGGGCAAGGTTCATGACGCTCGTGTTTTCAGGAACTCTGGTCTGTTTAGACGGCTGCAACAAGGTATTTACTTCCCGGACCACAAAATAACTGTTGGGGATGTGGAGATGCCTATAGTCATCCTCGGGGACCCAGCCTACCCGCTAATGCCCTGGCTCATGAAGCCCTATACTGGCGCCCTGGACACTGAAAAAGAACTCTTCAACTACCGGCTGAGCAAGTGCAGAATGGTGGTGGAGTGTGCTTTTGGCCGTCTCAAGGGGAGATGGAGAAGCTTACTGACTCGCTGTGATCTCAGCGAAACCAATATCCCCATTGTTATAGCAGCTTGCTGTGTGCTCCACAATCTCTGTGAGAGCAAGGGGGAGACCTTTATGGCGGGGTGGGAGGTTGAGGAAAATAGCCTGGCTGGTGATTACTCACAGCCAGACAGCCGGGCGATTAGAAGAGACCAGCGGGAAGCGCTGTGCATCCGGGAGGCTTTGAAAGCAAAGTTCCTGAGTGAGCAGGGTAACCTGTGACTTTATAGTTTGTGTACTGAGAAGCTAAACCTGCCCCCGTTTCTTTACCCAGTTAATGTTGACTATCCTATCCAGTTACATACCCCCTTCACCCCCCCTCCAACACACGTGTCGAAATAAAAATAGTTCTACTTTGTTAAAGCACACAGTTTTCTTTAATACTGTTTTCGCGGGAATTTTTTAAAACTGGGACGCAGACTGTGGTGCGGGGCGGGTGTAGTGTTGTGACGCGAATGCAGCTTCTAAACTCAAGGATTGACAGGCTCCGCTGCGGTGGGATGCTTGTTTCAACGGAGCCTGTCAACCCTCCTGATCGGGACTGTGTGTATGGGGGGTCTATTTGACTTTGTGGCAGGGGGAGGACGGTTACAGATCCCATGCTGTGTGGCTCTGTCATCCTGCCTAAGGACCGGCGCTTAAGATCTGTAACTGCCCTCCCCCGCCACAAAGTCACAGAGCAACCCACCCCCCCCAACATTACATCAAAACAACCTCCCAGACTAACCGGGGCAACTAGTCACTGCATCACTGCACTGTGTATGTGCCCTGCTGCTGTGCCTGCCCCCGACTATGTACCCTGCCAAAGGAGACTGTCCTGTCCAATTACCAACCCCCTTTCCCCTCCTCCTCCAAAAGAACATGATTGAAACAGTAGTTAACAGAAACGAATTTTTTATTATCAACTACACATGGCATTGGGAGGTGAAACTTGGATGGGGGCTTGTGTCAGGCGGGAAGGAAAGAACTTTTCAAATTTTGGGAAATGAGAGCCTTCTGCTACTAGAGCTCTCTGCAGGGGTGGAGTGAGACTTAGCAGGGACTCTGCCGCCTCTCCTTCTTTGCACTTTGGGTGAGGTGGGTATGGGACTTGGTGGCGGGGGAGGGCGGTTAGAGATGGACTGCAGCGGGGCTCTGTCCTCCTGCCTCCGTTCCTGCAGAACATCCACAAGGCGCCGGAGCGTGTCCGTTTGCTCCCTCAGTAGTCCAAGCAGCGTTTGAGTCGCCTGCTGGTCTTCCTGCCGCCACCTCTCCTCCCGATCCATGTTGGCTTGGTGCATTCGGGTCAAGTTCTCCCGCCACTGGGTCTGCTGTGCTGCCTGGGCTTGGGAAGAGGCCATAAGCTCAGAGAACATGTCCTCCCGTGTCCTCTTCTTCCTACGCCTAATCCGCGCTAGCCTCTGGGAGTGTGATTCCAGGCTAGGTTGTGAGACAGTCGCAGACGGGGCTGTGGAAATGGGAAAAAGGGAGTGAATTCCTCAGAAAGAT
The DNA here is from genome assembly GCF_011386835.1 of Chrysemys picta bellii. Lineage (NCBI taxonomy): Eukaryota > Metazoa > Chordata > Testudines > Emydidae > Chrysemys > Chrysemys picta. The sequence continues at coordinate 36,623 of NW_027052829.1, read as the reverse complement.
AAATGTAGTTGTGAACAAAGAACATAGTCTTTCTCTGTGAACAAGACCATGCACAGCACCTTTCACATGCGCACTCAGCACAAGGTCGAATTCTCGGCCTTCGCATTCAGTGCCTGGGGTCTTGAACAGCACATTTGAGAAGCGAGGCAGCACAACGGAATTTCTGTTGCAGGCAGACATGGTAAGCCGTACACTTGTGGCAGTTTAAAACTTTTATATTACCACTGGCCTCATTTCACATTTAAATCAATGTCAGTCCCTGCTGCCAGCAATCCGGCAAGCGGGAACTCTGCCCCTGTCCCACCCCCTCGCGGCTGTCCCCGGGAACGATCCCTTTCGGCTGCCCCTCTCCCGCCTCCACCGCGTGGCTGCAAACCAGCGGTTACAGTTCTGTAAAGGAACGGGAAAGCAGTCCCAACACTAACATTCCCCTACCTAATTAAAAGCAGGTCACCATGGCCGACATCACCCTGATGAGGATCTCCGAGAGCGACAAAGAGAGAATGCTCCGGGAAAGCCTCCAAAGACCAGGGCCGTATGCCGCCCTGCTGTGCAGAGCAATGATCCCCGAGTACTTGATAATCTCGTGGCGCGGCAACGTGTCGTACTTCGGAGGACCCAATAAGGCCGCTCTCCCCAAGAACCTCATGCAACGGCTTTCAAGTAACCTCCAGGAGAGCTTCATCGAGATGTCCCAGGAGGATTACTGCTCTATCCCCGGACACATAGACCGCATTTTACTGTAGCTGCAGTAGCAGGGAATAAACAGTAGAGCGGCTTGTGCAGGACAATCACTGAAAACCGGACATTGCTAGATTTCTTTTCAAAACTTGCACTGCCCATTACTAAACCGTTAAGCGCCTAGGGCACACTAATCGTGAACAACCCATTCTTTTAATTGTTAATATTCCTGTTTTGTTAAAAATAAATGTTTAGATGTTTACAACACTTACTGGCTGATCCTTCACCAGATTCTGTGTCCGGGGTAACGGCTGGGGACGCTTCGTAGGGGATCTCTGTAAGGGTGATGAAGAGATCCTGGCTGTCGGGGAAATCAGCGTTGTGAGAGCTGCCGACTGCCTCGCCCTCCTCATCTCCTTCCTCATCTTCCCCGTCCCCTAACATGTCCGAGGAACCGGCCGTGGACAGTATCCCATCCTCAGAGTCCACGGTCACTGGTGGGGTAGTGGTGGCGGCAGCACCGAGGATGGAATGCAGTGCCTCGTAGAAACGGGATGTCTGGGGATGGGATCCGGAGCGTCCGTTTGCCTCTTTGGTCTTCTGGTAGCCTTGTCTCAGCTCCTTGATTTTCACGCGGCACTGCGTTGCATCCCGGCTGTATCCTCTCTCTGCCATGTCTTTAGAGATCTTCTCGTAGATCTTTGCATTCCGTCTTTTGGATCGCAGCTCGGAAAGCACGGACTCATCGCCCCACACAGCGATGAGATCCAAGACTTCACGATCAGTCCATGCTGGGGCTCTCTTTCTATTCCCAGACTGCACGGCCATCACTGCTGGAGAGCTCTGCATCGTTGCCAGTGCTGCTGTGCTCGCCACGATGTCCAGACAGGAAATGAGATTCAAACTGGCCAGACAGGAAAAGGAATTCAAATTCAAATTTTCCCGGGGCTTTTCCTGTGTGGCTGGTCAGAGCATCCGAGCTCGCACTGCTGTCCAGAGCGTCAACAGAGTGGTGCACTGTGGGATAGCTCCCGGAGCTATTGGCGTCGATTTCCATCCACACCTAGCCTAATTCGACATGGCCATGTCGAATTTAGCGCTACTCCCCTCGTCGGGGAGGAGTACAGAAGTCGAATTAAAGAGACCTCTATGTCGAACTAAATAGCATCGCAGTGTGGACGGGTGCAGGGTTAATTCGATTTAACGGCGCTAACTTCGACATAAACGCCTAATGTAGACCAGGCCTTAATGTCATTGAATGAAGACTAGATGCCTTTCTGGAATGTGTGTGCCCAAAAAGTAACTATTGTACTATACAGTAGGCCTATGATATGCAGCGGGTTAGATTAGATGCTCTAAAGGTCTCTTCTGGCCATAAAGTCTACAAATGTTGGAAACACTGAGTGTAGTATTGGGAGCAGCCTGTGATGTTTTACTGTCTAGCCGGCTTGCTTCCTAGAATGAAGACGCATTGAGTGGGGTGATCCACAGAGAGTACCTGTGTCAAGGCTGTATCCCCACTTTGAAGTTTAGGGTACAAATGTAGGGGCCTGCATGAAAACTTCTAAGCTTAACCACCATCCCAAGGCTAATTTCCTGCCCTGGGTAGCCTTGAGAAACCTTTCACCAATTCCCTGGTGAATACAGATCCAAACCCCTTGGATCTTAAAACAAGGAGAAATAAACCATCCCCCCTCCTTCCTCCCACCAACTTCTGGTGAATACAGATCCAACCCCCTTGGATCTAAAAGAAGGAGAAATTAACCATTCCCCTCCTTCCTCCCACCAACTCCTGGTGAATCAAGATCCAAACTCCTTAGATCTTAAAACAAGGAAAAATCAATCGGGTTCTTAAAAATAAGGCTTTTAATTAAAGAAAAAGGTAAAAATCATCTCTGTTAAATCAGTATGGAAATTAACCTTACAGGGTAATCAAACTTAAAGAGCTCAGAGGACTCCCCTCTAGTCTTAGGTTCAAAGTACAGCAAACAAAGATAAACACTCTAGTAAAAGGTACATTTACAAGTTGAGAAAACAAAGGAAAACTAACACGCCTTGTTTGAAATAGGAGAGACTTGTTTAGAAAGATGTGGAGAACCTGGATTGATGTCTGGTCCCTCTCAGTCCCGAGGGCGAACACCCACACAAACAAAGAACACAAACAAAAGCCTTCCCCTCCCCAAGATTTGAAAGTATCTTGTCCCCTTATTGGTCCTTTAGGTCAGATGCCAGCCAGGTTACCTGAGCTTCTTAACCCTTTACAGGGAAAAGGATTTTGGAGTCTCTGGCCAGGAGGGATTTTATAGTACTGTACACAGGACAGCTGTTACCCTTCCCTTTATAGTTATGACAACCTCAAACCTTCAAAGTGTCAGGCCAGCAGCAGGACATTAGCACTTCACGGTTTGGTTGGGTGTGGCAGTGACATCACAAAGGCCTTTTGCAGGATGTCAGCTTATTGGTCAAATGTGTTAGGGAGGTGGTGACCTCTGAGAGAGATGCTGACATCACCCTGGCAGGACAGGAGCACAGGGCCAGGGAAACCTCAGAGACCCCTGTGGCTTTGCTTCAGCAAGTCTCCTTCTCGGGGTCTTTCTTTGATGACTGAGAGAATATTAGGGTTCACGTACGTGAGTGCGTGCAGGAGCCTCTTTCGAGTTTTCTCCTTTCCTTTTACTGATTTTACTAGAAAACAGACGTTCCTGTTTAGAAGGTAAGAGCCTCCAAGAGGTTTTGGCAGCTGCTCAGTCTGATCCATCTGGTGCCAGCTGAATTCTAGGCATGGAAAACAGTAGTTTAAGATGGCAGAATTTTATTCCATCCCTTGGATTTTGTGCCGTAGAATCACTGGGGACATTAGGGTTTGTCCTTTTTGTTTTACCTTTTCCTCCATCCCTCCTTCCTTTCTCTTCATCTCTTATTTCTTTTGTCCTTTCTCCTGTTCCCCTCCCACCACCAGGAGTGGTGTGTGTGTGTGTGTTGCTGGGGGTGCTCTTCACCTCCCCTTGTGGGAAGTTGATCCAAAACTGTGGGGTTGAAATAGTGCTTGAACTCCAATGACACTAGATGCTGCCATCCTGTGGCTTAGCATTAGTGTCTGGCATGACTTGGGGCAAGATCTCAACTTCCCCGCAACCCACTTAACTGCTGCCAGAATCCCTCCTGCCCCCCCGCTAGAGCCGCCTCCCTGGCCAACTTGGGTGGGGGTGGAGAACAGTGTTTTTTTCATACATTCATAGATTATCGGACTGGAAGGGACCTCGAGAGGTCATCGATTCCAGTCCCCTGCCCGCATGGCAGGACCAAATACCATCTAGACCATCCCTGATAGACATTTATCTAACCTACTCTTAAATATCTCAAGAGATGGAGATTCCACAACCTCCCTCTTAAATTTATTCCAGTGTTTAACCACCCTGACAGTTAGGAACTTTTTCCTAATGTCCAACCTAGACCTCCCTTGCTGTAGTTTAAACCCATTGCTTCTGGTTCTATCCTTAGAGGCTAAAGTGAACAAGTTTTCTCCCTCCTCCTTATGACACCCTTTTAAATACCTGAAAACTGCTATCATGTCTCCTCTCAGTCTTCTCTTTTCCAAACTAAACAAACCCAATTCTTTCAGCCTTCCTTCATAGGTTATGTTCTCAAGACCTTTAATCATTCTTGTTTCTCTTCTCTGGACCCTTTCCAATTTCTCCACATCTTTTTTAAAATGCGGTGCCCAGAACTGGACACAATACTCCAGCTGAGGCCTAACCAGAGCAGAGTAGAGCGGAAGAATGACTTCTCGTGTCTTGCTCACAACACACCTGTTAATACATCCCAGAATCAGGTTTGCTTTTTTTGCAACAGCATCACACTGTTGACTCATATTTAGCTTGTGGTCCACTATAACCCCTAGATCCCTTTCTGCCGTACTCCTTCCTAGACAGTCTCTTCCCATTCTGTATGTGTGAAACTGATTGTTCCTTCCTAAGTGGAGCACTTTGCATTTGTCTTTGTTAAACTTCATCCTGTTTAACTCAGACCATTTCTCCAATTTGTCCAGATCATTTTGAATTATGACCCTGTCCTCCAAAGCAGTTGCAATCCCTCCCAGTTTGGTATCATCCGCAAACTTAATAAGCGTACTTTCTATGCCAATATCTAAGTCGTTGATGAAGATATTGAACAGCGCCGGTCCCAAAACAGACCCCTGCGATACCCCACTCGTTATGCCTTTCCAGCAGGATTGGGAACTATTAATAACAACTCTCTGAGTACGGTTATCCAGCCAGTTATGCACCCACCTTATAGCAGCCCCATCTAAATTGTATTTGCCTAGTTTATCAATAAGAATATCATGCGAGACCGTATCAAATGCCTTACTAAAGTCTAGGTATACCACATCCACAGCCTGACCCTTCTCTACAAGGCTCGTTATCCTATCAAAGAAAGCTATCAGATTGGTTTGACGTGATTTGTTCTTCACAAATCCATGCTGGCTGTTCCCTATCACCTTACCACCTTCCAAGTGTTTGCAGATGATTTCCTTAATTACTTGCTCCATTATCTTCCCTGGCACAGAAGTTAAACTCACTGGGGTCTGTAGTTTCCTGGGTTGTTTTTATTTCCCTTTTTATAGATGGGCACTATATTTGCCCTTTTCCAGTCTTCTGGAATCTCTCCCGTCTCCCATGATTTTCCAAAGATAATAGCTAGAGGCTCAGATACCTCCTCTATTAGCTCCTTGAGTATTCTAGGATGCATTTCATCAGGCCCGGGTGACTTGCAGGCATCTAACTTTTCTAAGTGATTTTTAACTTGTTTTTTTTTTATTTTATCTGCTAAACCTACCCCCTTCCCATTAGCATTCACTATGTTAGGCATTCCTTCAGACTTCTCGGTGAAGACCGAAACAAAGAAGTCATTAAGCATCTCCGCCATTTCCAAGTTTCCTGTTACTGTTTCTCCCTCTTCACTAAGCAGTGGGCCTACCCTGTCTTTGGTCTTCCTCTTGCTTCTAACGTATTGATTAAAAAGTCTTCGTGTTTCCCTTTATTCCCGTAGCTAGTTTGAGCTCATTTTGTGCCTTTGCCTTTCTAATCTTGCCCCTGCATTCCTGTGTAGTTTGCCTATATTCATCCTTTGTAATCTGTCCCAGTTTCCATTTTTTATATGATTCCTTTTTATTTTTTAGATCATGCAAGATCTCATGGTTAAGCCAAGGTGGTCTTTTGCCACATTTTCTATCTTTCCTAACCAGCGGAATAGCTTGCTTTTGGGCCCTTAATAGTGTCCCTTTGAAAAACTGCCAACTCTCCTCAGTTGTTTTTCCCCTCAGTCTTGATTCCCATGGGACCTTACCTATCAGCTCTCTGGGCTTACCAAAATCTGCCTTCCTGAAATCCATTGTCTCTATTTTGCTGTTCTCCCTTCTACCCTTCCTTAGAATTGCAAACTCTATGATTTCATGATCACTTTCACCCAGGCTGCCTTCTACTTTCAAATTCTCAACGAGTTCCTCCCTATTTGTTAAAATCAAGTCTAGAACAGCTTCCGCCCTAGTAGCTTTTTCAACCTTCTGAAATAAAAAGTTGTCTCCAATGCAGTCCAGGAATTTGTTGGATAGTCTGTGCCCCGCTGTGTTATTTTCCCAACATATAGCCGGATAGTTGAAGTCCCCCATCACCACCAAATCTTGGGCTTTGGATGATTTTGTTAGTTGCTTAAAAAAAGCCTCATCCACCTCTTCCACCTGGTTAGGTGGCCTGTAGTAGACTCCTAGCATGACATCTCCCTTGTTTTTTACCCCTTTTAGCCTAACCCAGAGACTCTCAACACTTCCGTCTCCTATGTCCATCTCTACCTCAGTCCAAGTGTGTACATTTTTAATATACAAGGCAACACCTCCTCCCTTTTTCCCCTGTCTATCCTTCCTGAGCAAGCTGTACCCATCCACACCAACATTCCAATCATGTGTATTATCCCACCAAGTTTCAGTGATGCCAACAATGTCATAGTTGTATTTATTTATTAGCACTTCCAGTTCTTCCTGCTTATTCCCCATACTTCTCGCATTTGTATATAGGCATCTAAGATACTGGTTTGATCTTTCCTCCCAGTTTTGTCCTGACCCTCCTTTCCCTCTGACAATATAGCCCACACTCCCTCTCGTTTTTGACCCATCTCCCCGGTCTCCATGTTCCCCACTTACCTGTGGGCTTTGCTCACCTGTCCCCGTCGAACCTAGTTTAAAGCCCTCCTCACTAGGTTAGCCAGTCTGTGTCCAAAGGTACTAATAACTTGAGCTGTGGTTTGGAGGTGGAACAGCTGTCAAGGGCACTGAGGGGGAGATAGCAGGAGCTCATCCTTCAAGCAGGGGGGTTGGCACTGGAGGTTACTAGAAAGGACAAGAAGACTCCATTCTGGGGTTCAGGAGGTGAATTTATCCCTCAGTGGTGGGCAGGTGATGGGTGGAAGTAGTGCTGGTTCCAGGTGCCCTTAATTCCCGCTGATTCCTCGGGGCGTTTGAGTCTCTGACAGGTTCTCGTTCCCTTGCAGCAGGAGGACGTCACGTCCAAAGTGATGCACCAGTTCCGCATCATCCGGCACTTGCGCCAGATTCCTGAGACACTGCAGGGGCTGTGCCTCTGTTAACATCAGCAACTCCCGCTCCTTGCTGCAGGTACTGCTCTGGCTCACTGTAAATGGGGTGCTAGTGGAAGGGGAAATGGAGCCCCCTGGCACTCACTAAAAGGGACAGTGGTGGACCCCTGTGGCTTTGCTTCAGCAAGTCTCCTTCTCGAGGTCTCTCTTTGAGGACTGAGAGAGTGTTAGGGTTGACGTATGTGAGTGCGAGCAGGAGCCTCTTTCGAGTTTTCTCCTTTCCTTTTACTGATTTTACTAGAAAACAGACGTCCCTGTTAGAATAATAGAATCATAGAATATCAGAGTTGGAACGGACCTCAAGAGGTCATCTAGTCCAACCCCCTGCTCAAAGCAGGACCAATTCCCAGCTAAACCATCCCAGCCAGGGCTTTGTCAACCCGGGCCTTAAAAACCTCCAAGGAAGGAGACTCCACCACCTCCCTAGGTAACGCATTCCAGTGTTTCACCACCCTCCTAGTGAAATAGTTTTTCCTGATATCCAACCTGGACCTCCCCCACGGCAACTTGAGACCATTCCTCCTTATTCTGTCATCTGCCACCACTGAGAACAGCCGAGCTCCATCCTCTTTGGAACCCCCCTTCAGGTAGTTGAAGGCTGCTATCAAATCCCCCCTCATTCTTCTCTTCTGGAGACTAAACAATCCCAGTTCCCTCAGCCTCTCCTCATAAGTCATGTGCTCCAGACCCCTAATCATTTTTGTTGCCCTCCTCTGGACTCTTTCCAATTTTTCCTCATCCTTCTTGTAGTGTGGGGCCCAAAACTGGACACAGTATTCCAGATCAGGCCTCACCAATGTCGAATAAAGGGGAACGATCACGTTCCTCGATCTGCTGGCAATGCCCCTACTTATACAGCCCAAAATGCCGTTAGCCTTCTTGGGAACAAGAGCACACTGTTGACTCATATCCAGCTTCTCATCCACTGTGACCCCTAGGTCCTTTTCTGCAGAACTGCTACTTAGCCATTCGGTCCCTAGTCTGTAGCAGTGCATGGGATTCTTCCGTCCTAAGTGCAGGACTCTGCACTTGTCCTTGTTGAACCTCATCAGTTTTTTTTCGGCCCAATCCTCTAATGTGTCTAGGTCCCTCTGTATCCGATCCCTACTCTCTAGCGTATCTACCACGCCTCCTAGTTTAGTGTCATCTGCAAACTTGCTGAGAGTGCAGTCCACACCATCCTCCAGTTCATTAATAAAGATATTAAACAAAACCGGCCCCAGGAGCGACCCTTGGGGCACTCCGCTTGAAACCGGCTGCCAACTAGACATGGAGCCATTGATCACTACCCGTTGAGCCCGACGATCTAGCCAGCTTTCTATCCACCTTACAGTCCATTCATCCAGCCCATACTTCTTTAACTTGGCGGCAAGAATACTGTGGGAGACGTATGTGAGTGCGAGCAGGAGCCTCTTTCGAGTTTTCTCCTTTTATTGATTTTACTAGAAAACAGACGTGCCTGTTGAGAAGGTAAGAGCCTTGGAGAGGTTTTTAACCTGCTCAGTCTGATCCATCTGGTGCCAGCTGAATTCTAGGCATGGAAAACACTAGTTCAAGGTGGCAGAATTTTATAGCCCACCTGGGATTTTGTGCCGTAGAATCACTGGGGACATTAGGGTTTGTCCTTTTCGTTTTACCTTTTCCTCCATCCCTCCTTCCTTTCTCTTGTTCCCCTCCCACCACCAAGAGTGGTGTGTGTGTGTGTGTTGCTGGGGGTGCTCTTCACCTCCCCTCGTGCGAAGTTGACACTGCAGGGGCTGTGCCTTTGTGAACATCAGCAACTCCTACTCCCTGCTGCAGGTACTGCTCTGGCTCACTGTAAATGGGGTGCTAGTGGAAGGGGAAATGGAGCCCCCTGGCACTCACTAAATGGGAAAGTGGTGGATTCTCCATCTCTTGATGTCATTGAATGAAGACTAAATGCCTTTGTGGAATGTTTCTGCCCAAAAAGTAACTATTGTCCTATACAGGAAGCCTATGATATGCAGGGGCTTAGATGAGATGCTCTAAAGGTCTCTTGTGGCCATAAAGTCTCCTAATTTTGGAAACACTGAGTGTAGCATTGGGAGCAGCCTCTGATGTTTTACCGTCTAGCCGGATTGCTTCCTAGAATGAAGACGCATTGAGTGGGGTGATCCACAGAGAGTAGCTCAAACCTTCAAAGTGTCAGGCCAGCAGCAGGACATTAGCACTTCCGGGGATGGGTGGGTGTGGCAGTGACATCACAAAGGCCTTTTCAGGACCTCAGCGTATTGGTCAAAGGTGTTAGGGAGGTGGTGACCTCCGTGAGAGATGCTGACATCAGCCAGGCAGGACAGGGGCGCATGGCCAGGGAAACCTCAGAGACCCCTGTGGCTTTGCTTCAGCAAGTCTCCTTCTCGAGGTTTCTCTTGAGGACTGAGAGAGTATTAGGATTCACGTATTTGAGTGAGAGCAGGAGCCTCTTTCGAGTTGTCTCCTTTCCTTTTACTGATTTTACTAGAAAACAGACATCCCTGTTTAGAAAGTAAGAGCCTCCAAGAGGTTTTGGAACCTGCTCAGTCTGATCCATCTGGTGCCAGCTGAATTCTGGGCATGGAAAACACTAGTTCAAGGTGGCAGAATTTTAATCCCTCCCTGTGATTTAGTCTGGTAGAATCACTGGGGACATTAGGGTTTGTCCTTTTCGTTTTACCTTTTCCTCCATCCCTCCTTCCTTTCTCTTTATCTCTTACTTCTTTTGTCCTTTCTCTTGTTCCCTTCCCACCACCAGGAGTGGTATATGTGTGTGTGTGTGTGTGTTGCTGGCCAAACTAAAAGCAGAAGAAAATGAAAGAAAACATCAGAGACTGCTTCAATTAACAAAACTCAAGACACAGCAGAGAAAAAGAGAAGAAAAAGCCATCCTCCAGATCATTAATAAAGATATTAAACAAAACCGGCCCCAGGACCGACCCTTGGGGCACTACTCCGCTTGAAACCGGCTGCCAACTAGACATGGAGCCATTGATCACTACCCGTTGAGCCCGACGATCCAGCCAGCTTTCTATCCACCTTACAGTCCATTCATCCAGCCCATACTTCTTTAACTTGGTGGCAAGAATACTGTGGGAGAGCGTATCAAAAGCTTTGCTAAAGTCAAGGAATAACACATCCACTGCTTTCCCCTCATCCACAGAGCCAGTTATCTCATCATAGAAGGCAATTAGGTTAGTCAGGCACGACTTCCCCTTCGTGAATCCATGCTGACTGTTCCTGATCACTTTCCTCTCCTCTAAGTGTTTCATAATTGATTCCTTGAGGACCTGCTCCATGATTTTTCCAGGGACTGAGGTGAGGCTGACTGGCCTGTAGTTCCCTGGATCCTCCTCCTTCCCTTTTTTAAAGATGGGCACGACATTAGCCTTTTTCCAGTCATCCGGGACCTCCCTCGATCGCCATGAGTTTTCAAAAATAATGGCTAATGGCTGTGCAATCTCATCCGCCAAGTCCTTTAGCACCCTCGGATGCAGCGCATCCAGCCCCATGGAGTTGTGCACGTCCAGTTTTTCTAAATAGTCCCGAACCACTTCTTTCTCCACAGAGGGCTGGTCACCTTCTCCCCATATTGTGCTGCCCAGTGCAGCAGTCTGGGAGCTGACCTTGTTCGTGAAGACAGAGGCAAAAAAAGCATTGAGTACATTAGCTTTTTCCACATCCTCGGTCACTAGGTTGCCTCCCTCATTCAGTAAGGGGCCCACACTTTCCTTGACTTTCTTCTTGTTGCTAACATACCTGAAGAAACCCTTCTTGTTACTCTTAACATCTCTTGCTAGCTGCAACTCCAAGTGTGATTTGGCCTTCCTGATTTCACTCCTGCATGCCTGAGCAATATTTTTATACTCCTCCCTGGTCATTTGTCCAATCTTCCACTTCTTGTAAGCTTCTTTTTTGCGTTTAAGATCAGCAAGGATTTCACTGTCTAGCCAAGCTGGTCGCCTGCCATATTTACTATTCTTTCTACACATCGGGATGGTTTGTTCCTGCAACCGCAATAAGGGTTCTTTAAAATACAGCCAGCTCTCCTGGACCCCTTTGCCCTTCATGTTATTCTCCCAGGGGATCCTGCCCATCTGTTCCCTGAGGGAGTCAAAGTCTGCTTTTCTGAAGTCCAGGGTCCGTATTCTGCTGCTCTCCTTTCTTCCTTGTGTCAGGATCCTGAACTCGACCATCTCATGGTTATTGCCTCCCAGATTCCCATCCACTTTTGCTTCCCCTACTAATTCTTCCCTGTTTGTGAGCAGCAGGTCAAGAAAAGCTCTGCCCCTAGTTGGTTCCTCCAGCACTTGCACCAGGAAATTGTGCCCTACACGTTCCAAAAACTTCCTGGATTGTCTGTGCACCGCTGTATTGCTCTCCTAGCAGATATCAGGGTGATTAAAGTCTCCCATGAGAACCAGGGCCTGCGATCTAGCAACTTCTGCTAGTTGCCAGAAGAAAGCCTCATCCACCTCATCCCCCTGGTCTGGTGGTCTATACCAGACTCCAACCATGACATCCCCCTTGTTGCTCACACTTCTCAACTTTATCCAGAGACTGTCAGGTTTTTCTGCAGTTTCATACCAGAGCTCTGAGCAGTCATACTCCTCTCTTACATACAATGCAACTCCCCCACCTTTTCTGCCCTGCCTGTCCTTCCTGAACAGTTTATATCCATCCATGACAGTACTCCAGTCATGTGAGTTATCCCACCAAGTCTCTGTTATTCCAATCACATCATAGTTCCCTGACTGTGCCAGGACTTCCAGTTCTCCCAGCTTGTTTCCCAGGCTTCTTGCATTTGTGTATAGGCACTTAAGATAACTCATCGATCGTCCCTCATTCTCAGCATGAGACAGGAGTCCTCCCCCCTTGCGCTCTCCTGCTTGTGCTTCCTCCCAAGATCCCATTTCCCCACTTACCTCAGGGCTTTGGTCTCCTTCCCCCGGTGAACCTAGTTTAAAGCCCTCCTCACTAGGTTAGCCAGCCTGCTGGCGAAGATGCTCTTCTCTCTCTTCGTTAGGTGGAGCCCGTCTCTGCCTAGCACTCCTCCTTCTTGGAACACCATCCCATGGTTGAAGAATCCAAAGCCTTCTCTCCAACACCACCTGTGTAGCCATTCGTTGACTTCCACGATTCGACGGTCTCTACCCAGGCCTTTTCCTTGCACAGGGAGGATGGACGAGAACACCACTTGCGCCTCAAACTCCTTTATCCTTCTTCCCAGAGCCACATAGTCTGCAGTGATCCGCTCAAGGTCATCTCTGATCGCTCACCTTCCACATCACCGTCTTCTTAAGAACTTCCTCAACTGTTGCAGGAACTACTCAGAGAAACCTGCAGATGTAAGCCTCAGTGAGCTCTCCCCAAGCGAACTCCCAGTCAAACTCCCGCTCTTAGCCTCTGCTGTTCGCCGCTCCTTCTCCAAGTCTCTCTTTGAGGACTGAGAGAGTATTAGGGTTCACGTATTTGAGTGCGAGCAGGAGCCTCTTTCGAGTTTTTTCCTTTCCTTTTACTGATTTTACTAGAAAACAGACGTCCCTGTTGAGAAGGTAAGAGCCTCCAAGACGTTTTGGAACCTGCTCAGTCTGATCCATCTGGTGCCAGCTGAATTCTAGGCATGGAAAACACTAGTTTAATGTGTCAGAATTTTATTCCCTCCCTGGGATTTTGTCCCGTAGAATCACTGGGGACATTAGGGTTTGTCCTTTTCGTTTTACCTTTTCCTCCATCCCTCCTTCCTTTCTCTTCATCTCTTACTTCTTTTGTCCTTTCTCCTGTTCCCCTCCCACCACCTATTAGAGGGGCGGATTATACCCATCAGTAGTATGTCCTGGATCTCCCTTTGTATAGCAGTTTTGTCATGAGGTGACTCCTGGTAGGGTGGGGTTCTAATTGGGTGAGCATTACCTGTGTTAATGGAGTGGTATGCCCGTTCGGTCCGTTTTGGAGTGGCTGAGAAAATTGGTGCAAAGCTTGTGCACAGCTCCTTGATCTGCTGTCGCTGCAGACGTCCAAGGGTCGTGGAGAGGTTCACCTCTTCTACGCCATCATCCTTTTTTTCTTCGTAATAGACACCTTTAGGCCACTTTGCGTTATTTGTTTTCTGGGCTGTAAACTGGCAAACGTTTAATTTTTTGGAATAAAAGGGCTTAAGAGAATTAACATGGTATACCTTGGGCTTTATGTTGGAGGTGGGGGAGGCTATGAGATAATTAACAGCTCCTAGGCGCTCCTGGACCGCGAATGGTCCTTTCCACGACGCTTCCATTTTATGGGCCTGGAGCGCCTTTAAGACCATGACTTGGTTTCCTACTTTGAAGGACCGTTCTCTGGAATGTTTATCATACCAGGCCTTTTGCTCTTTCTGAGCATTTTTTAGGTTTTCTTTAGCAAGGGCTGAAGAGTGTCGGAGGGTGCTTTGTAGGTTGCTTACAAAGTCTAGAATGTTAGTTCCTGGAGAAGGCGTAAACCCCTCCCATTGCTGTTTCACCAACTGTAATGGCCCCTTAACCTCGCGGCCATACACAAGTTCAAATGGTGAAAACCCTAAACTGGGATGTGGTACAGCCCTGTAGGCGAAAAGCAACTGCTGCAACACTAGGTCCCAATTATTGGAGTGTTCATTTATGAATTTACATATTATGGCCCCCAAAGTTTTATTAAACCTCTCCACCAGGCCATTGGTTTTATGGTGGTAAGGGGTGGCAACCAAGTGATTCACCCCATGAGCTTCCCACAGGTTTTTCATGGTCCCTGCCAGGAAATTAGTTCCCGAATCTGCAAGGATGTTGGAGGGCCAATCTACCCCGGCAAAAATGTCTGTTAATGCCTGGCACACACTTTTAGCCCTGGTGTTGCTTAAGGGTACTGCTTCCGGCCATCGGGTAACAAAATCCATGAAAGTCAGTACGTACTGCTTTCCTTTGGGTGTCTTTTTGGGAAAAGGACCCAGAATATTCACAGCTACGTGCTGAAATGGGACCTTAATTATGGGTAGTGGCTGGAGAGGGGCTTTAACCTGGTCTTGGGGCTTTTCCACTCGTTGGTACACCTCACAAGACCGGACATAATTAGCAACGTCCTTGCCCATTCCCTCCCAGTGGAAGGACTTCCCCAACCGGTCCTTGGTTCTGTTCACCCCAGAATGGCCACTGGGATGATCGTGGGCTAAGCTCAAGAGCTTTACCCGATACTTAGTGGGAACTACCAACTGTCTTTGAGGATGCCAGTTTTTCTGGTGCCCACCAGAAAGAGTCTCCTTGTATAAAAGTCCTTGTTCTATAACAAACCGGGATGGGTTAGAAGAGCTGAGAGGCGGTGGGGTGCTCCACGCCGCCGCCCAAACTTTCTGAAGGCTGTTATCTGCTTCCTGCTCGGCCTGGAACTGTTTCCTTGATGCTGGAGACATCAGTTCCTCCTTGGATTGTGGACTGGGGCTTGGTCCCTCTGGAAGTGATGCAGGTGCTGGGGCTGTTTCCATTGACTGTGATCCGCTGTCCACTGGTGCACTATGTGGTATCTCAGGCTCTGGCTGAGCCTCTTGGGTAGGGTTATCTGCTGCTTCCGCCAGGTCAGGCTCGCTGGTGCCCTCTGGCGTTGGAGTTGTAGACGGGTTTGCAAGCGCTGGACTCAGTGCTGGCAATGGTCCTGGTGCTGGTTGCGTTGCCAGTTCCGGTTCTGGGACTGGCTTTGGCTGGGTCTCTGGGATTGGATTCACTACGGCTGTTGCAGTCGTTGGCAGGGGATCCGGTTCCACCACCTTTGTCTGGGTCTCTGGTAACACAGCCGGGGCCCTGGTGGACGGCTCAGGAACAGGGATGGGGGTGAAAGCTTGCTTAGCCTTTGCTACTTCCAGTTCATGCTTCCTTTCTTTTTCTCTCTCCTCCATCTCTTTTTTTTTTCAGCTCCATTTCTTTTTCTTTCAACTTCATCTCTCTCTTGTGGGCCTCCTCTTTGGCTTTTTCTTCTCTTTTTCTCTGCTGTGTCTTGAGTTTTGTTAATTGAAGCAGTCTCTGATGTTTTCTTTCATTTTCTTCTGCTTTTAGTTTGGCCAGTTCTATTTTTTTAGCTACTTCTTTGGTAGTCATTTTCCTGTTTTCTTGTGCTGGGTCACCCCCTCTGCAGTTGACTGAAACTGGGAAGCTCTCAGCTCTGGCTGCTGCTGAGTTAAGAGAGACTTTCTAACTAGCTACTCCCGAGGATGTAAAAAGAAAAAAAAACCAATTCAGCTTGTAAATTCCTTTTACCCTGTCGTTTGCTCATTTGAACACTTCTCTTAACAAAGGACCTTGTTAAAAAAACTTAACACCTCTGCCTTCAGGCAAGGAGAGAGAAGATATGCATCTATCTCCAGCTCTGCTTTTCAAGCAGCTAGAAAGAAAAAAAAATCTCACTGGCTTTGGGTTTAAAATGATCCCACCTCTACCACCATGTCAAGGCTGTATCCCCACTTTGAACTTTAGGGTACAAATGTAGGGGCCTGCATGAAAACTTCTAAGCTTAACTACCAGCTTAGCTCTGGTCCGCTGCCACCATCCCAAGGCTAATTTCCTTCCCTGGGTAGCCTTGAGAGACCTTCACCAATTCCCTGGTGAATACAGATCCAAACCCCTTGGATCTTAAAACAAGGAGAAATTAACCATTCCCACTTCTTTCTCCCACCAACTCCTGGTGAATACAGATCCAACCCCCTTGGATCTAAAACAAGGAAAAATCGATCAGGTTCTTAAAAAGAAGGTTTTTAATTAAAGAAAAAGGTAAAAATCATCTCTGTAAAATCAGTATGGAAATAACCATACAGGGTAATCAAACTTAAAGAGCTCAGAGGACTCCCCTCTAGTTTTAGGTTCAAAGTACAGCAAACAAAGATAAACACTCTAGTAAAAGGTACATTTACATGTTGAGAAAACAAAGGAAAACTAACACGCCTTGCCTGGCTATTTACTTAGAAGTTAGAAATAGGAGAGACTTGTTTAGAAAGATGTGGAGAACCTGGATTGATGTCTGGTCCCCCTCAGTCCCGAGAGCAAACGCACAACCAAAACAAAGAACACAAACAAAAGCCTTCCCCTCCCCACGGCCAAAGTGATGCACCAGCTCCGCAACATCTGGCACTTGTGCCAGGTGCCTGAGACACTGCAGGGGCTGTTCCTCTGAGGCCTTAGCAACTCCCTCTCCCTGCTGCAGGTACTGCTCTGGCTCACTGTAAATGGGGAGGTAGTGGAAGGGGAAATGGAGCCCCCTGGCACTCACTAAAAGGGAAAGTGGTGGATTCTCCATCTCTTGATGTCATTTAATCAAGACAAGATGCCTTTCTGGAATGTGTATGCCCAAAAAGTAACTATTGTACTATACAGGAAGCCTATGATATGCAGGGGCTTAGATTAGATGCTCTAAAGGTCTCTTCTGCCCATCAAGTCTACTAATTTTGGAAACACTGAGTGTAGCATTGGGAGCAGCCTCTGATGTTTTACTGTTTGGCCGGCTTGCTTCGTAGAATGAAGACGCATGGAGTGGGGTGATCCCCAGAGAGTAGCTCAAAGCTTCATAGTGTCAGGCCAGCAGCAGGACATTAGCACTTCAGGGGATGGTTGGGTGTGACAGTGACATCACAAAGGACTTTTGCAGGAGCTCAGCCTATTGGTCAAAGTTGTTAGGGAGGTGGTGACCTCAGAGAGAGATGCTGACATCAGCCAGGCATGACAGGAGCACAGGGCCAGGGAAACCTCAGAGACACCTGTGGCTTTGCTTCAGCAAGTCTCCTTCTCGAGGTCTCTCTTTGAGGACTGAGAGAGAATTAGGGCTGACGTATGTGAGTGCGAGCAGGAGCCTCTTTCGAGATTTCTCCTTTCTCTTTACTGATTTTACTAGAAAACAGACGTCCCTGTTAAGAAGGTAAGAGCCTCGGAGAGGTTTGTAACCTTTTCAGTCTGATCCACCTGGTGCCAGCTGAATTCTAGGCATGGAAAACACTAGCTCAAGGTGGCAGAATTTTATTCCCTCCCTGGGATTTTGTCCCGTGGAATCACTGGGGACATTAGGTTTTGTCCTTTTTGTTTTACCTTTTCCTCCATCCCTCCTTCCTTTCTCTTCAACTCTTACTTCTTTTGTCCTTTCTCCTGTTCCCCTCCCACCACCAGGAGTGGGGTGTGTGTGTGTTGCTGGGGGTGCTCTTCACCTCCCCTTGTGGAAAGTTGATCCAATACTGTGAGGTTGAAATAGTGCTTCGACTCCACTGACACTAGATGCTGCCATCCTGTGGCTTAGCATTAGTGTCTGGGATGACTTGGAGCAAGATCTCAACCTCCCCGCAACCCACTTCACTGCTGCCAGAATCCCTCCTGCCCCCCCTGCTAGAGCCACCTCCCTGCCCAACCTGGGTGGGGGTGGAGAAGAGGGTTTTGATAACTTGAGCTGTGGTTTGGAGGTGGAACAGCTGTCAAGGGCACTGAGGGGGAGGTAGCAGATGCTAATCCTACAAGGATGGGGGTTGGCACTGGAGGTTACCGGAAAGGAGAAGAAGACTCCATTCTGGTGTTGAGGAGGAGAATTCATCCCTCAGTGGTGGGCAGGTGCTGGGTGGAAATACTGCTGCTTCCAGGTGGCCTTAATTCCCCCTGATACCTCTGGGCGTTTGAGTCTCTGACAGGTTCTCGTTCCCTTCCAGCAGGAGGACGTCACGGCCAAAGTGATGCACCAGCTCCGCATCATCCGGCACTTGCGCCAGGTGCCTGTGACGCTGCAGGGGCTGTGCCTCTGAGGCCTTCAGCAACTCCTGCTCCCTGCTGCAGGTACTGTTCTGGCTCACTGTAAATGGGGAGCTAGTGGAAGGGGAAATGGAGCCCCCTGGCACTCACTAAAATGGAAAGTGGTGGATTCTCCATCTCTTGATGTCATTGATTGAAGATTACATGCCTCTCTGGAATGTGTGTGCCCAAAAAGTAACTATTATACTATACTGGAAGCCTATGATATGGAGGGGGTTAGATGAGATGCTCTAAAGGTCTCTTGTGGCCATAAAGTCTCCTAATTTTGGAAACACTGAGTGTAGCATTGGGAGCAGCCTCTGATGCTTTACTGTCTAGCCGGCTTGCTTCCTAGAATGAAGACGCATTGAGTGGGGTGATCCACAGAGAGTAGCTCAAACCTTCAAAGTGTCAGGCCAACAGCAGGACATGAGCACTTTAGGGTTTGGTTGGGTGTGGCAGTGATATCACAAAGGCTTTTTCAAGGACCTCAGCGTACTGGTCAAAGGTGTTAGGAAGGTGGTGACCTCAGAGAGAGATGCTGACATGAGCCAGGCAGGACAGGGGGGCAGGGCCAGGGAAACCTCAGAGACCCCTGTGGCTTTGCTTCAGCAAGTCTCATTCTCGAGGTCTCTCTTTGAGGACTGAGAGAGTATTAGGGTTCACGTATGTGAGTGCGAGCAGGAGCCTCTCTCCAGTTTTCTCCTTTCCTTTTACTGATTTTCCTAGAAAACAGACGTCCCTGTTTAGAAGGTAAGAGGCTCCAAGAGGTTTTGGATCCTGCTCAGTCTGATATGTCTCGTGCCAGCTGAATTCTAGGCATGGAAAACACTCGTTTAAGGTGGCAGAATTTTATTCCCTCCCTGCGATTTTGTCCCGTGGAATCACTGGGGACATTAGGTTTTGTCCTTTTCGTTTTACCTTTTCCTCCATCCCTCCTTCCTTTCTCTTCAACTCTTACTTCTTTTGTCCTTTCTCCTGTTCCCCTCCCACCACCAGGAGTGGGGTGTGTGTGTGTTGCTGGGGGTGCGCTTCACCTCCCCTTGTGGAAAGTTGATCCAATACTGTGAGGTTGAAATAGTGCTTGGACCCCACTGACACTAGATGCTCCCATCCTGTGGCTTAACATTACTGTCTGGGATGACTTCGGGCAAGGTCTCAACCTCCCCGCAACGCACTTTTCTGCTTTCAGAATCCCTGCTGCCCCCCCTCCTAGATCCGCCTCCCTGCCCAACCTGGGTGGGGGTGGAGAAGAGGGTTCTGATAACTTGAGCTGTGGTTTGGAGGTGGAACAGCTGTCAAGGGCACTGAGCGGGAGGTAGCAGGAGCTCATCCTACAAGGAGTGGGGTTGGCACTGGAGGTTACTAGAAAGGTCAAGAAGATTCCATTCTGGGGTTGAGGAGGTGAATTGCTCAAAGGTGTTAGGGAGGTGGTGACCTCAGAGAGAGATGCTGACATGAGCCAAGCAGGACAGGGGGGCAGGGCCAGGGAAACCTCAGAGACCCCTGTGATTTTGCTTCAGCAAGTCTCCTTCTCGAGGTCTCTCTTTGAGGACTGACAAAGTATTAGGGTTCACGTATGTGAGTGGGAGCAGGAGCCTCTTTCGAGTTTTCTCCTTTCCTTTTACTGATTTTACTAGAAATCAGTTAGAAGCAACAAAGCACATTTGGTGATTTTTTGATGGTTGGGGTCTCTGGTGATTGGTTCCATATAAGATGGGGGAAAAAAATGGAGTCTCCTTCCTTGGAGGTTTTTAAGGCCCGGCTTGACAAAGCCCTGGCTGGGATGATTTAGCTGGGAATTGGTCCTGCTCTGAGCAGGGGGTTGGACTAGATGACCTCTTGAGGTCCCTTCCAACTCTGATATTGTATGATTTTGTGATTCTATGAAAACAGACTTCCCTGTTGAGAAGGTAAGAGCCTCCAATAGGTTTTGCAACCTCCACAGTCTGATCCATCTGGTGCCAGCTGAATTCTAGGCATGGAAAACACTAGTTCAAGGTGGCAGAATTTTATTCCGTCCCTGGGATTTTATCCCGTAGAATCACTAGGGATATTAGCGTTTGTCCTTTTCATTTTACCTTTTCCTCCATCCCTCCTTCCTTTCTCTTCATCTCTTACTTCTTTTGTCCTTTCTCTTGTTCCCCTCCCACCACCAGGAGTGGTGTGTGTGTGTGTGTGTGTCTGTGTGTGTATTGCTGGGGGTTCTCTTCACCTCTCCCTGTGGGAAGTTCCTCTAAAACTGTGGGGTTGAAATAGTGCTTGGACTCCACTGACACAAGATGCTGCCATCCTGTGGCTTAGCATTAGTGTCTGGGATGACTTGGGGCAAGATCTCAACCTCCCCTCAACCCACTTCACTTCTGGCAGAATCCCTCTTGCCCCCCCGCTAGAGCCGCCTCCATGCCCAACCTGGTTGGGGGTGCAGAAGAGGGTTCTGATAACTTGAGGTTTGGTTTGGAGGTGGAACAGCTGTCAAGAACACTGAGTGGGAGGAAGCAGGAGCTCACCCTAGAACGAGGGGGGTTGGCACTGGAGGTTACTAGAAAGGACAAGAAGACTCCATTCTGGGGTTCAGGAGGTGAATTTATCCCTCAGTGGTGGGCAGGTGATGGGTGGAAGTAGTGCTGGTTCCAGGTGCCCTTAATTCCCGCTGATTCCTCGGGGCGTTTGAGTCTCTGACAGGTTCTCGTTCCCTTGCAGCAGGAGGACGTCACGGCCAAAGTGATGCACCAGCTCCGCATCATCCGGCATTTGTGCCAGGTGCCTGAGACACTGCAGGGGCTGTGCCTCTGAGGCCATCAGCAACTCCCGCTCCCTGCTGCAGGTACTGCTCTGGCTCACTGTAAATGGGGAGCTAGTGGAAGGGGAAATGGAACCCCCTGGCACTCACTAAAAGGGAAAGTGGTGGATTCTCCATCTCTTGATGTCATTGAATGAAGACTAGATGCCTTTCTGGAATGTGTGTGCCCAAAGAGTAACTATTGTACTATACAGGAAGCCTATGATATGCAGGGGCTTAGATTAGATGCTGAGTGTAGCATTGGGAGCAGCCTCTGATGTTTTACTGTCTAGCCCACTTGCTTCCTAGAATGAAGACGCATTGAGTGGGGTGATCCACAGAGAGTAGCTCAAACCTTCATAGTGTCAGGCCAGCAGCAGGACATTAGCACTTAAGGGTTTGATTGGTGGCAGTGATATCACAAAGGTCTTTTGCAGGACCTCAGCATATTGGTCAAAGGTGTTAGGGAGGTGGTAACCTCAGAGAGAGATGCTGCCATCAGCGAGGCAGGACAGGGGCGCATGGCCAGGGAAACCTCAGAGACCCCTGTGGCTTTGCTTCAGCAAGTCTCCTTCTCGAGGTTTCTCTTGAGGACTGAGAGAGTATTAGGATTCACGTATTTGAGTGAGAGCAGGAGCCTCTTTCGAGTTGTCTCCTTTCCTTTTACTGATTTTACTAGAAAACAGACATCCCTGTTTAGAAAGTAAGAGCCTCCAAGAGGTTTTGGAACCTGCTCAGTCTGATCCATCTGGTGCCAGCTGAATTCTAGGCATGGAAAACACTAGTTCAAGGTGGCAGAATTTTAATCCCTCCCTGTAATATTGTCTGGTAGAATCACTGGGGACATTAGGGTTTGACCTTTTCATTTTACCTTTTCCTCCATCCCTCCTTCCTTTCTCTTTATCTCTTACTTCTTTTGTCCTTTCTCTTGTTCCCCTCCCACCACCAGGAGTGGTATATATGTGTGTGTGTGTGTGTGTGTGTGTGTGTGTGTGTGTGTGTGTTGCTGGGGGTGCTCTTCACCTCCCCTTGTTGGGAGTTGATCCAAAACTGTATGGTTGAAATAGTGCTTGGACTCCACTGACACTAGATGCTGCCATCGTGTGGTTTAGCATTAGTGTCTGGGATGACTTGGGGCAAGATCTCAACCTCCCCGCAACCCACTTCACTGCTGCCAGAATCCCACCTGCCCCCCCTGCTAGAGCCGCCTCCCTGCCCAACCTTGGTGGGGGTGGAGAAGAGGGTTCTGATAACTTGAGCTGTGGTTTGGAGGTGGAACAGCTCTCAAGGGCACTGAGGGGGAGGTAGCAGGAGCTCACCCTACAAGGACGGGGGTTGGCACTGGAGATTACTAGAAAGGAGAAGACGACTCCATTCTGGGGTTCAGGAGGTGAATTCATCCCTCAGTGGTGGGCAGGTGCTGGGTGTAAATACTGCTGGTTCCAGGTGTTCTTAATTGCCCCTGATTCCTCGGGGCGTTTGAGTCTGACTGGTTCTCATTCCCTTGCAGCAGGAGGGCGTCACGGCCAAAGTGAGGCACCAGCTCCGCATCATCCATCACTTGCGCCAGGTGCCAGAGACACTGCAGGGGTTGTGCCTCTGAGGCCTTCAGCAACTCCCGCTCCCTGTTGCAGGTACTGCTCTGGCTCACTGTAAATGGGGAGCTAGTGGAAGGGGAAATGGAGCCCCCTGGCACTCAGTGAAAGGGAAAGTGGTGGATTCTCCATCTCTTGAAGTCATTGAATGAAACTAGATGCCTTTCTGGAATGTTTGTGCCCAAAAAGTAACTATTGTCCTATACAGGAAGCCTATGATATGCAGGGGGTTAGATGAGATGCTCTAAAGGTCTCTTCTGGCCATAAAGTGTATTAATTTTGGAAACACTGAGTGTAGCATTGGGAGCAGCCTCTAATGTTTTACTGTCTAACCGGCTTGCTTCCTAGAATGAAGACGCATTGAGTGGGGTGATCCACAGAGAGTAGCTCAAACCTTCAAAGTGTCAGGCCAGCAGCAGGATATTAGCACTTCAGGGGATGGGTGGGTGTGGCAGTGACATCACAAAGGCCTTTTGCAGGAGCTCAGCCTATTGGTCAAAGTTGTTAGGGAGGTGGTGACCTCAGAGAGAGATGCTCACATCAGCCAGGCAAAACTGGGGCGCAGGGCCAGGGAAACCTCAGAGACCCCTGTGGCTTTGCTTCAGCAAGTCTCCTTCTCGAGCTCTCTTTGAGGACTGAGAGAGTATTAGGGTTCACATATGTGAGTGTGAGCAGGAGCCTCTTTTGAGTTTTCTCCTTTCCTTTTACCCATTTTACTAGAAAACAGAAGTCCCTGTTGAGAAAGTAAGTGCCTCGGAGAGGTTTGTAACCTGTTCAGTCTGATCCACCTGGTGCCATCTGAATTCTAGGCATGGAAAACACTAGTTTAAGGTGGCAGAATTTTATTCCCTCCCTGGGATTTTGTCCCGTAGAATCACTGGGGATATTAGGAAAACAACAAGGAGTCTGGTGGCACCTTAAAGACTAACAGATTTATTTGGGCATAAGCTTTCGTGAGTAAAAACCTCACTTCTTCGGATGCATAGAGTGAAAGTTACAGATGCAGGCATTATATACTGACACATGGAGAGCAGGGAGTTACTTCACAAGTGGAGAACCAGTGTTGACAGGGCCAATTCAAAAATCAGGGTGGATGTAGTCCACTCCCAATAATAGATGAGGAGGTGTCAATTCCAGGAGAGGAAAAGCTGCTTCTGTAGTGAGCCAGCCACTCCCAGTCCCTATTCAAGCCCAGATTAATGGTGTTGAATTTGCAAATGAATTTTAGTTCTGCTGTTTCTCTTTGAAGTCTGTTTCTGAAGTTTTTTTGTTCAATGATAGTGACTTTTAAATCTGTAATAGAATGACCAGGGAGATTGAAGTGTTCACATACTGGCTTATATATGTTACCATTCCTGATGTCCGACATGGGGACATTAGGGTTTGTCCTTTTCCTTTTACCTTTTCCTCCATCCCTCCTTCCTTTCTCTTCATCTCTTACTTCTTTTGTCCTTTCTCTTGTTCCCCTCACACCACCAGGAGTGGTGTGTGTGTGTGTGTGTGTGTGGTGCTGATGGTTCTCTTCTCCTCCCCTTGTGGGGAGTTGATCCAAAACTGTGGGGTTGAAATAGTGCTTGGACCCCACTGACAGTAGATGCTGCCATTGTGTGACTTAGCATTAGTGTCTGGGATGACTTGGGTCAAGATCTCAACCTCCCTGCAACCCACTTCACTGCTGTCAGAATCCCTCCTGCACACCCTGTTAGAGCCGCCTCCCAGCCCAACCTGTGTCGGGGTGGAGAAGAGGGTTCTGATGACTTGAGCTGTGGTTTGGAGGTGGAATATCTGTGAAGGGCACTGAGCAGGAGGTAACAGGAGCTCACCCTACAAGGAGGGGGGTTGGCTCTGGAGGTTTCTAGAAAGGACAAGAAGACTCCATTTTGGGGTTCAGGAGGTGAATTCATCTCTCATTGATGGGCAGGTACTGGGTGGAAATACTGCTGGTTCCAGGTTCCCTTAATTCCCCCTGATTCCTCAGGGCGTTTGAGTCTCTGACAGGTTCTCGTTCCCTTGCAGCAGGAGGACGTCACGGCCAAAAGTGATGCACCAGCTCCCCATCATCCGGCACTTGCGCCAGATTCCTGAGACACTGCAGGGGCTGTGCCTCTGAGGCCATCAGCAACTCCCGCTCCCTGCTGCAGGTACTGCTCTGGCTCACTGTAAATGGGAAGCTAGTGGAAGGGGAAATGGAGCCCCCTGGCACTCACTAAAAGGGAAAGTGATGGATTCTCCATCTCTTAATGTCATTTAATTTAGACTAGATGCCTTTCTGGAATGTTTGTGCCCAAAAAGTAACTATTGTACTATACAGGAAGCCCATGATATGCAGGGGCTTAGATGAGATGCTCTAAAGGTCTCTTCTGGCCATAAAGTGTAATAATTTTGGAAACAGTGAGTGTTGCATTGGGAGCAGCCTCTGATGTTTTATTGTCTAGCCGGCTTGCTTCCTAGAATGAAGACCCATTCAGTGGGGTGATTCACACAGAGTAGCTCAAACCTTCAAAGTGTCAGGCCAGCAGGAGGACATTAGCACTTCAGGTCTTGGTTGGGTGTGGCAGTGACACCACAAAGGCCTTTTGCAGGACGTCAGCTTATTGGTCAAATGTGTTAGGGAGGTGGTGACCTCAGAGAGAGATGCTGACATCAGAGAGAGATGCTGACATGAGGGCCAGGGAAACCTCAGAGACCCCTCTGGCTTTGCTTCAGCAAGTCTCCTCCTTGAGGTCTCTCTTTGAGGAAAGTAAGTGCCTCGGAGAGGTTTGTATCCTGTTCAGTCTGATCCACCTGGTGCCAGCTGAATTCTAAGCATGGAAAACACTAGTTCAAGGTGGCAGAATTTTATTCCCTCCCTGTGATTTTGTCCCGTAGAATCACTGGGGACATTAGTGTTTGTCCTTTTCATTTTACCTTTTCCTCCCTCCCTCCTTCCTTTCTCTTCATCTCTTACTTCTTTTGTCCTTTCTCCTGTTCCCCTCCCACCACCGGGAGTGGTTTGTGTGTCTGTGTGTGTTTGTGTGTTGCTGGGGGTGCTCTTCACCTCCCTTTGTGGGGAGTTCATCCAAACCTGTGTGGTTGAAATAGTGCTTTGACTCCGCTGACACTAGATGCTGCCATCGTGTGGATTAGCATTGGTGTCTGGGATGACTTGGGGCAAGATCTCAACCTCCCCGGAACCCACTTCACTGCTGGCAGAATCCCTCCTGCCACCCCTGCTAGAGCCGCCTCCCTGGCCAACCTGGGTGGGGGTGGAGAAGAGGGTTCTGATAACTTGAGCTGTGGTTTGGTGGTGGAACATCTGTCAAGGGCACTGAGAGGGAGGTAGCAGCAGCTCACCCTTCAAGGAGGGGATTTGGCACTGGAGGTTACTAGAAAGGACAAGAAGACTCCATTCTGGGGTTCAGGAGGTGAATTCATCCCTCAGCGTTGGGCAGGTGCTGAGTGGAAATACTGCTGGTTCCCGGTGCCCTTAATTCCCCCTGATTCCTCGGGGCGTTTGAGTCTCTGACAGGTTCTCGTTCCCTTGCAGCAGGAGGACGTCACGGCCAAAGTGATGCACCCGCATCATCCGCCACTTCCGCCAGGTGCCTGAGACACTGCATGGGTTGTTCCTCTGAGTCTATCAGCAACTCCCGCTCCCTGCTGCAGGTACTGCTCTGGCTCACTGTAAATGGGGAGCTAGTGGAAGGGGAAATGGAGCCCCCTGGCCCTCACTAAAAGGGAAAGTGGTGGATTCTCCATCTCTTGATGTCATTGAATGAAGACTAGATG
This sequence comes from Chrysemys picta bellii, assembly GCF_011386835.1. NCBI lineage: Eukaryota > Metazoa > Chordata > Testudines > Emydidae > Chrysemys > Chrysemys picta. Next base: position 10,404 of record NW_027052829.1, on the reverse strand, counting down.
CCTTTCTGGAATGTGTGTGCCCAAAGAGTAACTATTGTACTATACAGGAAGCCTATGATATGCAGGGGCTTAGATTAGATGCTCTAAAGGTCTCTTGTGACCATAAAGTCTACAAATTTTGGAAACACTGAGTGTAGTATGTGATGTTTTACTGTCTAGCCGGCTTGCTTCCTAGAATGAAGACGCATTGAGTGGGGTGATCCACAGAGAGTAGCTCAAACCTTCATAGTGTCAGGCCAGCAGCAGGACATTAGCACTTAAGGGTTTGATTGGTGGCAGTGATATCACAAAGGTCTTTTGCAGGACCTCAGCATATTGGTCAAAGGTGTTAGGGAGGTGGTAACCTCAGAGAGAGATGCTGTCATCAGCGAGGCAGGACAGGGAAACCTCAGAGACCCCTGTGGCTTTGCTTCAGCAAGTCTCCTTCTCGAGGTTTCTCTTGAGGACTGAGAGAGTATTAGGATTCACGTATTTGAGTGAGAGCAGGAGCCTCTTTCGAGTTGTCTCCTTTCCTTTTACTGATTTTACTAGAAAACAGACATCCCTGTTTAGAAAGTAAGAGCCTCCAAGAGGTTTTGGAACCTGCTCAGTCTGATCCATCTGGTGCCAGCTGAATTCTAGGCATGGAAAACACTAGTTCAAGGTGGCAGAATTTTAATCCCTCCCTGGGATTTTGTCTGGTAGAATCACTGGGGACATTAGGGTTTGTCCTTTTCGTTTTACCTTTTCCTCCATCCCTCCTTCCTTTCTCTTTATCTCTTACTTCTTTTGTCCTTTCTCTTGTTCCCCTCCCACCACCAGGAGTGGTATATGTGTGTGTGTGTGTGTGTGTTTTGCTGGGGGTGCTCTTCACCTCCCCTTGTTGGGAGTTGATCCAAAACTGTATGGTTGAAATAGTGCTTGGACTCCACTGACACTAGATGCTGCCATCGTGTGGTTTAGCATTAGTGTCTGGGATGACTTGGGGCAAGATCTCAACCTCCCCGCAACCCACTTCACTGCTGCCAGAATCCCACCTGCCCCCCCTGCTAGAGCCGCCTCCCTGCCCAACCTGGGTGGGGGTGGAGAAGAGGGTTCTGATAACTTGAGCTGTGGTTTGGAGGTGGAACAGCTGTCAAGGGCACTGAGGGGGAGGTAGCAGGAGCTCACCCTACAAGGACGGGGGTTGGCACTGGAGATTACTAGAAAGGAGAAGACGACTCCATTCTGGGGTTCAGGAGGTGAATTCATCCCTCAGTGGTGGGCAGGCGCTGGGTGTAAATACTGCTGGTTCCAGGTGTCCTTAATTGCCCCAGATTCCTCGGGGCATTTGAGTCTCTGACAGGTTCTCGTTCCGTTGCAGGAGGAGGACCTCACGGCCAAAGGGATGCACCAGCTCCGCATCATCCGGCACTTACGCCATGTGCCTGAGACACTGCAGGGGCTGTTCCTCTGAGGCCTTAGCAACTCCCTCTCCCTGCTGCAGGTACTGCTCTGGCTCACTGTAAATGGGGAGCTAGTGGAAGGGGAAATGGAGCCCCCTGGCACTCACTAAAAGGGAAAGTGGTGGATTCTCCATCTCTTGATGTCATTGAATGAAGACTAGATGCCTTTCTGGAATGTGTGTGCCCAAAGAGTAACTATTGTACTATACAGGAAGCCTATGATATGCAGGGGCTTAGATTAGATGCTCTAAAGGTCTCTTGTGGCCATAAAGTCTACTAATTTTGGAAACACTGAGTGTAGCATTGGGAGCAGCCTCTGATGTTTTACTGTCTAGCTAGCTTGCTTCCTAGAATGAAGACGAATTTTGTGGTGTGATCCACAGAGCGTAGCTCAAACCTTCAAAGTGTCAGGCCAGCAGCAGGACATGAGCACTTTAGGGTTTGGTTGGGTGTGGCAGTGATATCACAAAGGCTTTTTCAAGGACCTCAGCATATTGGTCAAAGGTGTTAGGGAGGTGGTGACCTCAGAGAGAGATGCTGTCTTCAGCCAGGGAGGACAGGGGCTTACGACCAGGGAAACCTCAGAGACCCCTGTGGCTTTGCTTCAGCAAGTCTCCTTCTCAAGGTTTCTTTTTGAGGACTGAGAGAGTGTTAGGGTTGGCGTATGTGAGTGCGAGCAGGAGCCTCTTTCGAGTTTTCTCCTTTCCTTTTACTGATTTTACTTGAAAATTAGAAGGTAAGAGCCTCCAAGAGGTTTTGGAACCTGCTCAGTCTGATCCATCTGGTGCCAGCTGAATTCTCGCATGGAAAACAGTAGTTTAAGGTGGCAGAATTTTCTTCCCTCCCTGGAATTTTGTCCCGTGGAATCACTGGGGACACTAGGGTTTGTCCTTTTCGTTTTACCTTTTCCTCCATCCCTCCTTCCTTTCTCTTCATCTCTTACTTCTTTTGTCCTTTCTCTTGTTCCCCTCCCACCTCCAGGAGTGGTGTGTGTGTTCCTGGGGGTGCTCTTCACCTCCCCTTGTGGGAAGTTGATCCAAAACTGTCGGGTTCAAATAGTGCTTGGACTCCACTGACACTAGATGCTGCCATCCTGTGGCTTAGCATTAGTGTCTGGGACAACTTGGGGCAAGATCTCAACTTCCCCGCAACCCACTTCACTGCTGGCAGAATCCCTCCTGCCCCCCCCTGCTACGGCCGCCTCCCTGCGCAACCTGGGTTGGGGTGGAGAAGAGGGTTCTGATAACTTGAGCTGTGGTTTGGACGTAGAACAGCTGTCAAGGGTACTGAGGGGGTGGTAGCAGGAGCTCACCCTACAAGGTGGTGGGTTGGCACTGGAGGTTACTAGAAAGGACAAGAAGACTCCATTCTGGGGTTCAGGAGGTGAATTCATCCCTCAGTGGTGGGCAGGTAGTCAGTTTAAATACTGCTGGTTCCAGGTGCCCTTAATTCCCCCTGATTCCTCGGGGCGTTTGAGTCTCTGACAGGTTCTCGTTCCCTTGCAGCAGGAGGACGTCACGGCCAAAGTGATGCACCCGCATCATCCGGCACTTGCGCCAGGTGCCTGAGACACTGCAGGGGCTGCGCCTCTGAGGCCTTCAGCAACTCCCGCTCCCTGCTGCAGGTACTGCTCTGTCTCCCTGTAAATGGCGAGCTAGTGGAAGGGGAAATGGAGCCCCCTGGCACTCACTAAAAGGGAAAGTGGTGGATTCTCCATCTCTTGATGTCATTGAATGAAGACTAGATGCCTTTCTGAAATGTGTGCGCCCAAAAAGTAACTATTGTACTATACAGGAGGCCTATGATATGGAGGAGATTAGATGAGATGCTGTAAAGGTCTCTTGTGGCCAGAAAGTCTCCTACTTTTGGAAACACTGAGTGTAGTATTGGGAGCAGCCTGTGATGTTTTACTGTCTAGCCGGCTTGCTTCCTAGAATGAAGACGCATTGAGTGGGGTGATCCACAGAGAGTACCTGTGTCAAGGCTGTATCCCCACTTTGAAGTTTAGGGTACAAATGTAGGGGCCTGCATGAAAACCTCTAAGCTTAACCACCATCCCAAGGCTAATTTCCTCCCCTGGGTAGCCTTGAGAAACCTTTCACCAATTCCCTGGTGAATACAGATCCAAACCCCTTGGATCTTAAAACAAGGAGAAATAAACCATCCCCCCTCCTTCCTCCCACCAACTTCTGGTGAATACAGATCCAACCCCCTTGGATCTAAAAGAAGGAGAAATTAACCATTCCCCTCCTTCCTCCCACCAACTCCTGGTGAATCAAGATCCAAACTCCTTGGATCTTAAAACAAGGAAAAATCAATCAGGTTCTTAAAAATAAGGCTTTTAATTAAAGAAAAAGGTAAAAATCATCTCTGTAAAATCAGTATGGAAATTAACCTTACAGGGTAATCAAACTTAAAGAGCTCAGAGGACTCCCCTCTAGTCTTAGGTTCAAAGTACAGCAAACAAAGATAAACACTCTAGTAAAAGGTACGTTTACAAGTTGAGAAAACAAAGGAAAACTAACACGCCTTGTTTGAAATAGGAGAGACTTGTTTAGAAAGATGTGGAGAACCTGGATTGATGTCTGGTCCCTCTCAGTCCCGAGGGCGAACACCCACACAAACAAAGAACACAAACAAAAGCCTTCCCCTCCCCAAGATTTGAAAGTATCTTGTCCCCTTATTGGTCCTTTAGGTCAGATGCCAGCCAGGTTACCTGAGCTTCTTAACCCTTTAGAGGGAAAAGGATTTTGGAGTCTCTGGCTAGGAGGATTTTATAGTACTGTACACAGGACAGCTGTTACCCTTCCCTTTATAGTTATGACAACCTCAAACCTTCAAAGTGTCAGGCCAGCAGCAGGACATTAGCACTTCAGGGTTTGGTTGGGTGTGTCAGTGACATCACAAAGGCCTTTTGCAGGATGTCAGCTTATTGGTCAAATGTGTTAGGGAGGTGGTGACCTCAGAGAGAGATGCTGACATCAGCCTGGCAGGACAGGAGCACAGGGCCAGGGAAACCTCAGAGACCCTGTGGCTTTGCTTCAGCAAGTCTCCTTCTCGGGGTCTTTCTTTGAGGACTGAGAGAGTATTAGGGTTCACGTACGTGAGTGCGTGCAGGAGCCTCTTTCGAGTTTTCTCCTTTCCTTTTACTGATTTTACTAGAAAACAGACGTCCCTGTTTAGAAGGTAAGAGCCTCCAAGAGGTTTTGGCAGCTGCTCAGTCTGATCCACGTGGTGCCAGCTGAATTCTAGGCATGGAAAACAGTAGTTTAAGATGTCAGAATTTTATTCCATCCCTTGGATTTTGTGCCGTAGAATCACTGGGGACATTAGGGTTTGTCCTTTTTGTTTTACCTTTTCCTCCATCCCTCCTTCCTTTCTCTTCATCTCTTACTTCTTTTGTCCTTTCTCCTGTTCCCCTCCCACCACCAGGAGTGTTGTGTGTGTGTGTGTGTGTGTGTGTGTGTTGCTGGGGGTGCTCATCACCTCTCCTTGTGGGAAGTTCATCGAAAACTGTGGGGTTGAAATAGTGTTTGGACTCCACTGACACTAGATGCTGCCATCCTGTGGCTTAGCATTAGTGTCTGGGATGACTTGGGTCAAGATCTCAACTTCCCCGCAACCCACTTCACTGCTGCCAGAATCCCTCCTGCCCCCCCTGCTAGAGCCGCCTCCCTGGCCAACCTGGGTGGGAGTGGAGAACAGTGTTTTTTTCATACGTTCATAGATTCTAGGACTGGAAGGGACCTCGAGAGGTCATCGAGTCCAGTCCCCTGCCCGCATGGCAGGACCATGTAACGGACTTATTAGATAAGGGAAATGCGGTAGACCTAATATACCTGGATTTCAGTAAAGCGTTTGATACTGTACCCCATGAGGAATTATTGGTTAAACTGGAAAACATGGGGATCGATATGAAAATCCAGAGGTGGATAAAGAATTGGTTAATGGGGAGAATGCAGCGGGTCGTATTAAAGGGTGAACTGTCGGGTTGGAGGGAGGTTACTAGTGGAGTGCCTCAAGGTTCGGTTTTGGGACCCATTTTATTTAATCTATTTATAACTGACCTCGGAACCGATTGCAAGAGTGGGCTGATAAAGTTTGCGGATGATACGAAGGTGGGAGGAGTTGCAAATTCGGAGGAGGATAGGGATATTCTGCAGGGAGACTTGAATGAGCTTGTGAATTGGAGTGTCAGAAATAAGATGAAATTTAATAGTGAAAAGTGTAAGGTGATGCACTTGGGGATGACTAATAACAATTTTAGTTACAAGATGGGGACGCATTGGTTAGAAGTAACGGAAGAGGAGAAGTACCTAGGGGTCCTTGTAGACCGCAGGATGACTATGAGTCGACAATGTGACGTGGCTGTGAAAAAAGCCAATGCGGTCTTGGGATGTATTAGGCGAGGTATATCTAGTAGGGATAAGGAGGTCCTGCTTCCGTTGTATACGGCGCTGGTGAGACCTCATTTGGAGTACTGTGTGTAGTTCTGGTCTCCCATGTTTAAAAAAGATGAACTCAAATTGGAACGGGTGCAGAGAAGGGCGACTAGGATGATCAGAGGAATGGAAAACCTGTCGTATGAAAAGAGATTAGAGGAGCTCGGGTTGTTTAGTCTGACAAAACGAAGGCTGAGGGGGGATATGATTGCTATCTTTAAATATATCAGAGGGATAAATACAAGGGAGGGAGAGGAATTATTTCAGCTGAGTACTAATGTGGACACGAGAACCAATGGATATAAACTGGCCGTGGGGAAGTTCAGGCTTGAAATCAGACGAAGGTTTCTGACCGTCAGAGGGGTGAAATATTGGAACGGCCTTCCGAGGGAAACGGTGGGGGCAACGGACCTGTCTGGTTTTAAGATTAAGTTGGATAAGTTTATGGAGGGAATGGTTTAATGGTAAAACATAGTAGCCGAGGAAAACCAAGCAATGGTACGTAAATAGCATAATGGCAAACAAGGGTCAGGCTGGAGACTCTTGCCTACATGCTTGGGGTATTACTGATCGCCATATTTGGGGTCGGGAAGGAATTTTCCTCCAGGGTAGATTGGCTGAGCCTCTGGAGGTTTTTCGCCTTCCTCCGCAGCATGGGGCAGGAATCACTAGCAGGAGGGTCCCTGCCGATTGAAGTCACTAAAACACAGGATTGGGGACTTCAACGGCACAGTCCAGGGAAGGGTCTTGTGGTCTGCAGCATGCAGGGGGTCAGACCAGATGATCATAATGGTCCCTTCTGACCTTAAAGTCTATGAGTCTATGAGACCAAATACCATCCCTGATAGACATTTATCTAACCTACTCTTAAATATCTCAAGAGATGGAGATTCCACAACCTCCCTCGGCAATTTATTCCAGTGTTTAACCACCCTGACAGTTAGGAACTTTTTCCTAATGTCCAACCTAGACCTCCCTTGCTGCACTTTAAACCCATTGCTTCTGGTTCTATCCTTAGAGGCTAAGGTGAACAAGTTTTCTCCCTCCTCCTTATGACACCCTTTTAAATACCTGAAAACTGCTATCATGTCTCCTCTCAGTCTTCTCTTTTCCAAACTAAACAAAGCCAATTCTTTCAGCCTTCCTTCATAGGTCATGTTCTCAAGACCTTTAATCATTCTTGTTGCTCTTCTCCGGACCCTTTCCAATTTCTCCACATCTTTTTTAAAATGCGGTGCCCAGAACTGGACCCAATACTCCAGCTGAGGCCTAACCAGAGCAGAGTAGAGCGGAAGAATGACTTCTCGTGTCTTGCTCACAACACACCTGTTAATACATCCCAGAATCAGGTTTGCTTTTTTTGCAACAGCATCACACTGTTGACTCATATTTAGCTTGTGGTCCACTATAACCCCTAGATCCCTTTCTGCCGTACTCCTTCCTAGACAGTCTCTTCCCATTCTGTATGTGTGAAACTGATTGTTCCTTCCTAAGTGGAGCACTTTGCATTTGTCTTTGTTAAACTTCATCCTGTTTAACTCAGACCATTTCTCCAATTTGTCCAGATCATTTTGAATTATGACCCTGTCCTCCAAAGCAGTTGCAATCCCTCCCAGTTTGGTATCATCCGCAAACTTAATAAGCGTACTTTCTATTCCAATATCTAAGTCGTTGATGAAGATATTGAACAGCGCCGGTCCCAAAACAGACCCCTGCGATACCCACTCGTTATGCCTTTCCAGCAGGATTGGGAACTATTAATAACAACTCTCTGAGTACGGTTATCCAGCCAGTTATGCACCCACCTTATAGTAGCCCCATCTAAATTGTATTTGCCTAGTTTATCAATAAGAATATCATGCGAGACCGTATCAAATGCCTTACTAAAGTCTAGGTATACCACATCCACAGCCTCACCCTTATCCACAAGGCTCGTTATCCTATCAAAGAAAGCTATCAGATTGGTTTGACGTGATTTGTTCTTCACAAATCCATGCTGGCTGTTCCCTATCACCTTACCACCTTCCAAGTGTTTGCAGATGATTTCCTTAATTACTTGCTCCGTTATCTTCCCTGGCACAGAAGTTAAACTCACTGGTCTGTAGTTTCCTGGGTTGTTTTTATTTCCCTTTTTATAGATGGGCACTATATTTGCCCTTTTCCAGTCTTCTGGAATCTCTCCCGTCTCCCATGATTTTCCAAAGATAATAGCTAGAGGCTCAGATACCTCCTCTATTAGCTCCTTGAGTATTCCAGGATGCATTTCATCAGGCCCGGGTGACTTGAAGGCATCTAACTTTTCTAAGTGATTTTTAACTTGTTCTTTTTTTATTTTATCTGCTAAACCTACCCCCTTCCCATTAGCATTCACTATGTTAGGCATTCCTTCAGACTTCTCGGTGAAGACCGAAACAAAGAAGTCATTAAGCATCTCCGCCATTTCCAAGTTTCCTGTTACTGTTTCTCCCTCTTCACTAAGCAGTGGGCCTACCCTGTCTTTGGTCTTCCTCTTGCTTCTAATGTATTGATAAAAAGTCTTGTTTCCCTTTATTCCCGTAGCTAGTTTGAGCTCATTTTGTGCCTTTGCCTTTCTAATCTTGCCCCTGCATTCCTGTGTTGTTTGCCTATATTCATCCTTTGTAATCTGTCCCAGTTTCCATTTTTTATATGACTCCTTTTTATTTTTTAGATCATGCACGATCTCATGGTTAAGCCAAGGTGGTCTTTTGCCACATTTTCTATCTTTCCTAACCAGCGGAATAGCTTGCTTTTGGGCCCTTAATAGTGTCCCTTTGAAAAACTGCCAACTCTCCTCAGTTGTTTTTCCCCTCAGTCTTGATTCCCATGGGACCTTACCTATCAGCTCTCTGAGCTTACCAAAATCTGCCTTCCTGAAATCCATTGTCTCTATTTTGCTGTTCTCCCTTCTACCCTTCCTTAGAATTACAAACTCTATGATTTCATGATCACTTTCACCCAGGCTGCCTTCTACTTTCAAATTCTCATCGAGTTCCTCCCTATTTGTTAAAATCAAGTCTAGAACAGCTTCCCCCCAGTAGCTTTTTCAACCTTCTGAAATAAAAAGTTGTCTTCAATGCAGTCCAGGAATTTGTTGGATAGACTGTGCCCCGCTGTGTTATTTTCCCAACATATAGCCGGATAGTTGAAGTCCCCCATCACCACCAAATCTTGGGCTTTGGATGATTTTGTTAGTTGCTTAAAAAAAGCCTCATCCACCTCTTCCACCTGGTTAGATGGCCTGTAGTAGACTCCTAGCATGACATCTCCCTTGTTTTTTACCCCTTTTAGCCTAACCCAGAGACTCTCAACACTTCCGTCTCCTATGTCCATCTCTACCTCAGTCCAAGTGTGTACATTTTTAATATACAAGGCAACACCTCCTCCCTTTTTCCCCTGTCTATCCTTCCTGAGCAAGCTGTACCCATCCACACCAACATTCCAATCATGTGTATTATCCCACCAAGTTTCAGTGATGCCAACAATGTCATAGTTGTATTTATTTATTAGCACTTCCAGTTCTTCCTGCTTATTCCCCATACTTCTCGCATTTGTATATAGACATCTAAGATACTGGTTTGATCTTTCCTCCCAGTTTTGTCCTGACCCTCCTTTCCCTCTGACAATATAGCCCACACTCCCTCTCGTTTTTGACCCATCTCCCCGGTCTCCATGTTCCCCACTTACCTGTGGGCTTTGCTCACCTGTCCCCGTCGAACCTAGTTTAAAGCCCTCCTCACTAGGTTAGCCAGTCTGTGTCCAAAGGTACTAATAACTTGAGCTGTGGTTTGGAGGTGGAACAGCTGTCAAGGGCACTGAGGGGGAGATAGCAGGAGCTCATCCTTCAAGGAGGGGGGTTGGCACTGGAGGTTACTAGAAAGGACAAGAAGACTCCATTCTGGGGTTCAGGAGGTGAATTTATCCCTCAGTGGTGGGCAGGTGATGGGTGGAAGTAGTGCTGGTTCCAGGTGCCCTTAATTCCCGCTGATTCCTCGGGGCGTTTGAGTCTCTGACAGGTTCTCGTTCCATTGCAGCAGGAGGACGTCCGGCCAAAAGTGATGCACCAGCTCCGCATCATCCGGCACTTGCGCCAGATTCCTGAGACACTGCAGGGGCTGTGCCTCTGAGGCCATCCTCAACTCCCGCTCCCTGCTGCAGGTACTGCTCTGGCTCACTGTAAATGGGGAGCTAGTGGAAGGGGAAATGGAGCCCCCTGGCACTCACTAAAAGGGAAAGTGGTGGATTCTCCATCTCTTGATGTCATTGAATGAAGACTAGATGCCTTTCTGGAATGTGTGTGCCCAAAAAGTAACTATTGTACTATACAGTAAGCCTATGATATGCAGCGGGTTAGATTAGATGCTCTAAAGGTCTCTTCTGACCATAAAGTCTACTAATTTTGGAAACACTGAGTGTAGCATTGGGAGCAGCCTCTGATGTTTTACTGTCTAGCCCGCTTGCTTCCTAGAATGAGGATGCATTGAGTGGGGTGATCCACAGAGAGTAGCTCAAACCTTCAA